>NW_027062941.1:0-62952 GCF_032884065.1 Artemia franciscana
TAACGGACAGACAACTTATTTTTATATATATAGATAATATATATATATATATATATATATATATATATATATATATATATATATATATATATATTATATATATATACTAGCTGTTGGGGTGGCGCTTCGCGCCACCCCAACACCTAGTGGGTGGGGGCGCTTCGCGCCCCCCCCAAGCCCCCCCGCGCGCGTAAGTCGTTACGCGCCATAATAGTTACGCGCCATTGTAGTTGTGTCCCTATGTCCCACCTGTGAATATAGATAGATATATATATATGGTTTTAACTACGTAAAACTTGCGAATATACAACATTCTTTGCTGTCCCATTGTCTTTGCATATAAATAGATTGTCAGGTTTACGACTCTTGAACATGCAACATATAATGGTCCATGGGAAAACAATCTGTATTCAGATCTATACCTCATGATTCTAATGATTGCCCTTGAGCTTTGTTGATGGTGATTGCTAATCGACCATTCCCTGTCCCGGTGTCCCGGTCGTCATTTACATCCCCCTGTTTCCCCCGGTGTCCCCGTTGTAGTTGTGTCCCTGTGTCCCGGTCGTCATTTATATTCCCTGTGTCCCGGGTCCCCGGTCGTCATTTGTATCCCGGTGTCCCGGTCTGTATATACATTCGTTTTTTAGTTTTGTTTTTCTCCTTTATTTTTTTCCTTTTTTTTCTTTTTAGCTTATTTAGATTTTTAGATTTTTTAGTTTTTTTATTAGTTTTTAGTTTTTTTTTCTTTTTAGTTTTTTTGTCCCCGGTCGTCATTTATATCCCCCTGTTTCCCCCGGTGTCCCCGTTGTAGTTGTGTCCCTGTGTCCCGGTCGTCATTTATATTCCCTGTGTCCCGTCGTCATTTGTATCCCGGTGTACCGGAGTTGTGTCCCTGTGTCCCGGTCGTCATTTATATTCCCTGTGTCCCGGGTCCCGGTCGTCATTTGTATCCCGGTTGTCCCGGTCTGTATATACATTCGTTTTTTAGTTTTGTTTTTCTCCTTTATTTTTTTCCTTTTTTTTCTTTTTTAGCTTATTTAGATTTTTAGATTTTTTAGTTTTTTTATTAGTTTTTAGTTTTTTTTTTCTTTTTAGTTTTTTTGTCCCGGTCGTCATTTATATCCCCCTGTTTCCCCCGGGTCGTCATTTATACTCCCTGTGTCCCGGTGCTTTGTTGATTGCTAATCGAACATTCCTTTTGTCCTGGTCGCTTTCTCTTTGAGTGTCGTCATTTATTTTTTCTTTTTTAGTTCTTTTAGTTTTTACCTTTTTTAGTTTTTTTTAGTTTTTAGTTTTTTTAGTTTTTTACCTTTTTTAGTTTTTTTAGTTTTTTTTTAGTTTTTTAGCTTTTTTATTTTTTTTATTAGTTTTTTAGTTTTTTTGTAGTTTTTGCCTTTTTTTTAGTTTTTTAGTTTTTTAGCTTTTTTATTAGTTTTTAGTTTTTTTTTGTAGTTTTTGCCTTTTTTTAGTTTTTTTAGTTTTTTAGCTTTTTTATTTTTTTATTAGTTTTTAGTTTTTTTTGTAGTTTTTGCCTTTTTTTTCTCTTTGAGTGTCGTCATTTATTAGTTGTTCCTTTTTTTTTTAGTTTTTTATTGGTTTTTACCTTTATTTTAGCTTATTTTTCAGTTTTTTTCCTTTTTTTAGTTTTTTTTATTTTTTATTTTTTTTAGTTTTTTACCTTTTTTTAGTTTTTTTAGTTTTTTAGCTTTTTTACTTTTTTTATTAGTTTTTAGTTTTTTTTTGTAGTTTTTGCCTTTTTTTAGTTTTTTCAGTTTTTTTTTTAGTTTTTATTGGTTTTTACCTTTATAGTTTTTTTAGTTTTTTAGCTTTTTTATTTTTTTTATTAGTTTTTTAGTTTTTTTTGTAGTTTTTGCCTTTTTTTAGTTTTTTCAGTTTTGACGTCACCTGATCCAGTTTTTTCAGGTGACGTCACCTGACACATCCATCCATCCATCCATCCATCCATCCATCCACAGACAACTTATTTTTATATATATAGATATATATATACTAGCTGTTGGGGTGGCGCTTCGCGCCACCCCAACACCTAGTTGGTGGGGGCGCTTCGCGCCCCCCCCAAGCCCCCCCGCGCGCGTAAGTCGTTACGCGCCATAATAGTTACGCGCCATTGTAGTTGTGTCCCTATGTCCCACCTGTGAATATAGATATATATATATATATGGTTTTAACTACGTAAAACTTGCGAATATACAACATTCTTTGCTGTCCCATTGTCTTTGCATATAAATAGATTGTCAGGTTATCCCCCTGTTTCCCCCGGTGTCCCCGTTGTAGTTGTGTCCCTGTGTCCCGGTCGTCATTTATATTCCCTGTGTCCCGGGTCCCGGTCATCATTTGTATCCCGGTGTCCCGGTCTGTATATACATTCGTTTTTAGTTTTGTTTTTCTCCTTTATTTTTTTCCTTTTTTTTCTTTTTTAGCTTATTTAGATTTTTAGATTTTTTAGTTTTTTTTATTAGTTTTTAGTTTTTATTTCTTTTTAGTTTTTTTGTCCCGGTCGTCATTTATATCCCCCTGTTTCCCCCGGTGTCCCCGTTGTAGTTGTGTCCCTGTGTCCCGGTCGTTATTTATATTCCCTGTGTCCCGGTCGTCATTTGTATCCCGGTGTACCGGTCTGTATATACATTCGTTTTTAGTTTTGTTTTTCTCCTTTATTTTTTTCCTTTTTTTTTCTTTTTTAGTTTATTTAGATTTTTAGATTTTTTAGTTTTTTTATTAGTTTTTAGTTTTTTTTCTTTTTAGTTTTTTTGTAGTTTTTACCTTCTTTTTAGTTTTGTTAATTTTTTTTTTTACTTGTGTCCTGGTCGTCATTTATACTCCCTGTGTCCCGGTGCTTTGTTGATTGCTAATCGAACATTCCTTTTGTCCTGGTCGCTTTCTCTTTGAGTGTCGTCATTTATTTTTTTTCTTTTTTAGTTCTTTTAGTTTTTACCTTTTTTAGTTTTTTTTTAGTTTTTAGTTTTTTTAGTTTTTTACCTTTTTTTTAGTTTTTTTAGTTTTTTAGCTTTTTTATTTTTTTTATTAGTTTTTAGTTTTTTTGTAGTTTTTGCCTTTTTTTTAGTTTTTTTAGTTTTTTAGCTTTTTTATTAGTTTTTAGTTTTTTTGTAGTTTTTGCCTTTTTTTAGTTTTTTTAGTTTTTTAGCTTTTTTATTTTTTTTATTAGTTTTTAGTTTTTTTTGTAGTTTTTGCCTTTTTTTAGTTTTTTCAGTTTTGACGTCACCTGATCAGTTTTTTCAGGTGACGTCACCTGATCCACGATCCACAGATCCACAGACAACTTATTTTTATATATATAGATAGTTTTTTTTTTTTTTACTTATGTCCTGGTCGTCATTTATACTCCCTGTGTCCCGGTGCTTTGTTGATTGCTAATCGAACATTCCTTTTGTCCTGGTCGCTTTCTCTTTGAGTGTCGTCATTTATTAGTTTTTTCCTTTTTTTTTTTAGTTTTTTATTGGTTTTTACCTTTATTTTAGCTTATTTTCAGTTTTTTTTCTTTTTTTTAGTTTTTTTTATTTTTTATTTTTTTTAGTTTTTTACCTTTTTTTAGTTTTTTAGTTTTTTTAGTTTTTTAGCTTTTTTACTTTTTTTATTAGTTTTTAGTTTTTTTTTGTAGTTTTTGCCTTTTTTAGTTTTTTCAGTTTTTTTTTTAGTTTTTTATTGGTTTTTACCTTTATAGTTTTTTAGTTTTTTAGCTTTTTTATTTTTTTTATTAGTTTTAGTTTTTTTTGTAGTTTTTGCCTTTTTTAGTTTTTTCAGTTTTGACGTCACCTAATCCAGTTTTTTCAGGTGACGTCACCTGACACATCCATCATCCATCCACAGACAGACAACTTATTTTTATATATATAGATATATATATATATATATATATATATATATATATATATATATATATATATATATATATATATATATATATATATATATATATATATGTATACTAGCTGTTGGGGTGGCGCTTCGTGCCACCCCAACACCTAGTTGGTGGGGGCGCTTTGCCCCCCCCCCCAAGCCCCCCCCCGCGCGTAAGTTGTTACGTGCCATATTAGTTACGCGCCATTGTAGTTGCGTCCCTATGTCCCACCTGTGAATATAGATACTACGTAAAACTTGCGAATATACAACATTCTTTTGCTGTCCCATTGTCTGTGCATATAAATAGATTGTCAGGTTTACCGACTCTTGAACATGCAACATATAATGGTCAATGGGAAACCAATCCGTATTCAGATCTATACCTCATGATTCTAATGATTGCCCTTGAGCTTTGTTGATGGTGATTGCTAATCGACCATTCCCTGAGTCGCCATCGTCATTTATATATCCCCCTGTGCACCCCTGCGTCCCCTTTGTAGTTATGTCCCTGTGTCCCGGTCGTCATTTATATTCCCTGTGTCCCAGTCGTCATTTGTGTCCCGGTGTCCAGTCTCTGATTTCTCTTTGAGTGTCCGGGCGTCATTTATATTCCTTGTGTCCCGGTGTCCCGGTCGTCATTATATCCCCCTGTGCCCCCCGGCGTCCCCGTTGTAGTTGTGTCATTTATATTCCCTGTGTCCCGGTCGTCATCCCGGTATACATTCGTTTTTGAATTGGTATATGATGAAATAAAGTTTTAATTTTTTCCCTTTTTTTTCCTTTTAGTTTTTTTTTTATTGGTTTGACCTTTTTTTTAGGTTTTTTAGTTTTTTTCTTTTTTCTTTTTAGTTTTTTTTTGAAGTTTTTATCTTTTTAGTTTTTTTATTTTTATTTATATTTTTTTAGTTTTCTTTTTCTCCTTTATTTTTAAGTTTTTTTCCTTTTTTTTAGTTTTTTTTTTCTTTTTAGTTCTTTTAGTTTTTACCTTTTTTAGTTTTTTTTAGTTTTTTAGATGAAATTTTTTTTAGTTTTATTCCTTTTTTTCTTTTCAGTTTTTTATTGGTTTTTACCTTTTTTTTAGCTTTTTTAGTTTTTTTTCGTTTTTTTCTTTTTACTTTTTTTTAGTTTTTATCTTTTTTATTTTTTTTTATTTTATTCTTAATTTTTTTTATTAGTTTTTAGTTTTGTAGTTTTTGCCTTTTTTAGTTTTTTCAGTTTTTTTTTTTTAGTTTTTAGATTTTTACCTTTTTTAGCCTAACCAGGATTTGAACCTGGGACCTTCATTCTCCGTTCTGACACCCTCTCTCACCGAGTGACTACTCCAGCATGTTCATTTTGGTGTTTTAAATGGTATATTATTAACCAAATTAATGTGTTTTACAATATACTAAGCATCGTCATAACAAAAATGACGACAACTAATTTCATGACGTCAGTCAACACAGAAATTGAGTTCTGAAATTAAGTCATGAAATTAGTTGCCGTCATTTTTGCTTTGACGGTGACGTCATTCAAGTTATATAAGACATATGTTCACGTAGAAATCTATTAATGTTTAAGTTTACAATGACTGATGAAGATGCTCAAAGAGTCTATGCCAAAAAACTTGCTGCTGATAGAGAAAGTCAGAAAAGAAAGCGTGCCGAGGAACTATCAGCAGCAAGTTTTTTGGCATAGACTCTTTGAGCATCTTCATCAGTCATTGTAAACTTAAACATTAATAGATTTCTACGTGAACATATGTCTTATATAACTTGAATGACGTCACCGTCAAAGCAAAAATGACGACAACTAATTTCATGACGTCAGCCGACACAGAAACATGACGTCACCTGATCCACAGATCCACAGACAGACAACTTATTTTTATATATATAGATAGATAAATATATATATATATATATATATATATATATATATATATATATATATATATATATATATATATATATATATATATATCCCGCCTGTGCCCCCGGCGTCCCTGTTGTAGTTGTGTCCCTGTGTCCCGGTCGTCATTTATATTCCCTGTGTCCCGGTCGTGATTTGTGTCCGGGTGTCCCAGTCTGTAATTTCTCTTTGAGGTTCCCGGTCGTCACTTATATTCCCTCTGTCTCGGTCTAATGACGTTACCGTCAAAGCAAAAATGACGACAACTAATTTCATGACGTCAGCCGACACAGAAACATGACGTCACCTGATCCACAGATGCAAAGATCCACAGACAGACAGACAACTTATTTTTATATATATAGAAGATATATATATATATATATATATATATATATATATATATATATATATATATATATATATATATATATATAAATAAGTTGTCTGTGAAATAAGTTGTCTGTGTGTCGACTGACGTCATGTTTGTCGACTGACGAAATTACAGACCGGGACATCGGGACACAAATGACGACCGGGACACTGGGACATAGGGAATATAAATGACGACCGGGACACTCAAAGAGGAAGCGACCGGGACAGAAGGAATGTTCGATTAGCAATCACAATCAACAAAGCACCGGGACACAAACGACGACCTGGACACAGGGAACATAAATGACGACCAGGACACTCAAAGAGAAATTACAGACCGGGACACCGGAACACAAATGACGACCGGGACGGAAATGACGACCGGGACACCGGGAATTTAAATGACGACCGTGACACTCAAAGAGAAATTACAGACTGGGACACCGGGACACGAATGACGACCGGGACACAGAGAAACAACTACAACGGGGACGCCGGGGGCACAAGGGGATATATAAATGACGACGGGGACACAGGGAATGTTTGATTAGCAATCACCATCAACAAAGCTCAAGGGCAATTATTAGAATAATGAGGTATAGATCTGAATACAGATTGTTTTTCCCATGGACAATTATATGTTGCATGTTCAAGAGTCGGTAAACCTGACAATTTATTTATATGCACAGACAATGGGACAGCCAAGAATGTTGTATATTCGCAAGTTTTACGTAGTTAAATATATATATATATATATATATATATATATATATATATATATATATATATATTATATATATATATATATATATATATATATATATATATATATATATATTCACCGGTGGGACACAGGGACACAACTAGAATGGCGCGTAACTAATATGGCGCGTAACGACTTACGCGCGCGGGGGGGGGGGGGGGGCTTTGGGGGTTTGGCGAAGCGCCCCCACCAACTAGGTGTTGACAGGTTAGACAAATTCGCTTTTTTTTTCATTGAAGTCAGCTACATATCTACCAAAAATTAAGTTTGAATGATCAACAGTTTTGTATTGAACATCCAAACTTCACTTTGCGATGAAGCCTATGTGAAAGCTTGTGTGATAGATGTATTGCTTCCGAAAAGGACCTGTCAAGATAAGTTTATAGAAAAGTTTGAAGTAAAACCATTTTGATAGTATTAGGACTACAGTCTAGCTTTAGAATTTGTATCATAGCTAGAAATTTACTGCTGTATGTAAAGAAATAATTGGATTTCCAGAGTTCGTATTCTGTCTAATCCGATCTCCACTTCAAGAAAATTTCTTACAAATTAAGATTTTATCATTGCTCATTATTGGTATAATAACTGGCTATACCAAAATGCTACCTGATAAATCAAGTCAATATTTTTGTGTGTTGTTCAATGAATTTGTGGGTACTAAAAAATGTTGAATTTTAAGCTTATGTTTTTAAGATAATTTCAATTATATCTTGAAAATTACTGCCGTTACAAATGGTATAAGACTATGAAAAGCTTTACAGATTAGTTTATTGTTGTCAGGCTCTAGCTCACTTTTGACCAGTGTTGCGATGGGTGGTACAATTGTACCAGATTCAGTACTTTTTTCTCTGACCTGTACATCTGTACAACTTTTTTTTAAAGTCAGAAAATCAGTACATTTACGTCGAACTGGTACAAATTCAGTACATTTTCTCCAAAACTAAAAAAAAGAACGATTTTTACTTGTAAACGGAACCTTTACCATTCATTGCTATGGCAAATACTCTCGCGACTTGTCTGTCTGCTTTTATTTAGAGGTTAACTCTATGGTAAATTTGGAGTCGTTACGGAAAACGGAAAGTTGCCGCGGATTTTCAAAAACTAAAAATGCTATCATCTTAACTCTAGTTGTGAGGTAAGCCTGCTGAAGTCTTCTTCAGATTTGCCATGTCAGCAACGCTAAGTATGTAGTGTAGTGGCTTATTCAGATGATTGTTATGTACGGTATTTGTGCAACAAGTCCTTCTTGCAACCCACATTGCTACAGGATCGATCTCTAACTTAGTGATCTAACAAAATGCACATTCAAACCTACAAGTTCAGACTGTTCAAAATATCTATCAGTTATAGTATGAATGACAATAGGTTTTATGTGAGCCATACCTGTATGCGATTAGCCCCCATGTTTCTTAAGCTGATCACTTGTGGAAAAGCAGATAGAAGAGGCTTAGAGTAGGAGTGACTAGGAGCGTAGTGAAGAGCATATCGGCTAGACATATGCCATGGTGAAATCTACCTTCATGAACCTTTCATGTTCAGCATACTTGGGTAGAGGTATACTTATTTGAATGTTTGTTGACTTTGAACTTTGCCATTTTCATGCACTTGCTGTGACTAAAGTTAACTATCAATTAGCCAAAGTAGGCAATTAGGGGCCTCTGAAAATAGTCTACCTGAATAGGTATTTTGGATCTTCATTCTACCATTTAGCCCAAAACTGCACTGTTTATATTTAAGTATGGTAACTGTTTAAATAAGCATACCTCTACTGTACCATTGCTAGTTTTGGAATAAAAAAAGCAGGAACCTTCATTGTATTTTTTTTTAACCTGTAGGCTACTCTACCAAAATCAGGATAATTACTGACATGGGTAGTACCTGAAAAAGTCAGTGACAAGTATCTCACAGCCTGAAATTCTGTGGAGGATAAGCGTTCCTTTATATCTATCATGGCCATGGGTAATTTTGTAGTAGCTTACCAGATGGTTACTCTTCTTAAAGAGATGACAGGCGCACACATCTTTGTCACCGTGTTTATTGGAATATCAGTACATATTTCGATCACCCATGCATTATTTACTGCTATCACATAACACAGTTTTTCAGGGAAATCTCTTTAGGAAATCCGTACTTCTGTGTTGTGTGATTGTAGAAGGGAATCTCTGGTTTTTTGTCAGCATCTGTTTACCTGATCAAGGGTAAATCTAACAAAAAAATCCCAAAGTAAAATTACTATCTAGCCTAGTATGCTTGTCATTCTTACCGTGAAAAAAGCTAGTTTTAATCCTCTTTTTTGATTTACCATACGTAGTAGAGAGTAGCTAGTAGATACATGGAATTATATGCTATATATCGTTTTTAAGGACAAAATGAAGCAATCAAAACTTCAACAGTTTTTCAAAAAGCCAGGACCTCCAGATGAGACAGATAAGAGACAAGAAAATCCAAACAAACCCACTGAAGAATTACACGAGGTGACAGAAGTACAAACTGGAATAAACCCTGATAGCCGAGCAAACTTGGGCAGTGACAAGAACAGCAAAAACTGTGACCAGGATATGATATCACTAGGTGAAGAAAGTGGCAGCAGTACTGAATCTGAAGAGTCTGACTCTGATGACGAATGTGTTGATGAGAGAATGAATGTCAAGGCAAAGCCAAAAAAGAAAAAGACACATTACAAGCACAAATTTAACAGTGACTGGCTTTCTGACAAAGACCTGCAGAAATGGATTCAGAAGGATGAGAAGGACAGTACGAGATTTATGTGCCTGGTTTGCAACAAAAGTTACATTGGAGGAAAAACCCATGCTCTTCGACATTCCAAATATAAATTCCATGTAAAGAACTTTGAGGCAAAGCAGCATACAACTGATCTAGCAAACTTGTGCTCCAGTAACGTTGAATTTAAGAAAAGTGTGATGTTGCAGAAGAGTGTTGAGAATGCAGAGCTGAAGCTCAGCGGCTTTATTGCTGAACACAACCTGCCATTTAGGGTTATGGAACATCTGCCAGGGCTCCTAAAAAATGTGTTCCCTGATTCTGTGATCGCAGGTAAGATTACGTGCGGCCGTGACAAAACACGGAATATCATTGTGAAAAAGTTGGCACCTGATGCAGACCAGGCTCTCTCAGAGAAATTGCAGAAATGCAAGTTTTCAATCTTGTTGGATGAATCGACAGACAAATCTGTTGTTAAATCTATGGCTGTTGTTGCTCGCTTCTGGTGTCCTCAGTTAAAACGTGTTTGCGATCGCTTATTAGGACTTGTCGAGGTGCCATCAGCAACAGCTCAGATAATGAAGGGAGAAGTAGATAAGCTACTCAGCGTCAGAAATATCCCAAAAGAGAACTGCATAGGTTTCGGATGGGATAATGCCTCTGTGAACATGGGGGAGGTAACGGGGCTGAAGGCTCTTGTGAAAACTGACAATCCGTATGTTATTGTTGTAGGCTGTGTGTGCCTTAGCCTTGCACTATGCGCGTCTAACGCCTCCGAAGAGATCCCACTAGAATTTGATGAGTTTGTCCGTGATGTATATAACTATATACAGCATTCACCAAAGCGTATTGCAGCATATGCAGAGTTTCAGGGGATAACAGATACGAAAAACCATAGACTGCTGAAAGTCTGTGACGTCCGTTGGCTGTCTCTCGAGTCCGTAGTTATGCGAATTTTAGAACAGTGGAGAGCTCTGAAAGTGTACTTTTACGAGGAATTCAAGGCCATCAAGTCGGCCTCTGCTGAAAAGGTCCTGAAAATGATGGAAAATGTGTACACGAAACTGTACTTGCAGTTCCTGGGCTTCATTTTGCCGCAAGTCAACAAGCTGAACATATTGTTTCAAGCTGAGGGGGCTGGGCTGCACTGCCTTTGCAACGAGGTCTCTACGGTATTTGGGACTATCCTAAGGAACTTCCTACGTCCGGAAGTAGTTGAAAACAAGCCGTTAGGGACCTATGATCCGTCCAACCGAGAGTATTTCTTGCCTCTCGAACGAATCTATGTGGGAGCAAACGTGGAAGCTGAGGTTATCGAGAAAAATATTCCTGCCCCAACAGTGCATGCGTTCAAACTAGTGTGTCTGAAGTTTTATGTGAAGTTGGCAAAGGAGTTTTATGTCCGCTTTTACTGCAACTCAACCTTTAAGGTTCTGCAGAAAATGAAAGTGATCGACCCGGTTGTGGCTGCCTCTGGCCGAGAGGATTTAGTACCAGTACTAGTCATGTTTCCTAACTTTGTCAACCGACAATCTCTAGAAGAATTGATCTCTCAGTGGCGATCAATCCCTGCTGAATCAAAGCATTTGCCACCCCAATACTTGAAAAGTCCAGAGGTGTTCTGGGGGAAACTGAACGAGCTTAAAAATGGTCTTGGCTCTTCAAAGTATGCAGAGCTTTGTACATTCATGTTTTCTGTCATGTCCCTTCCACACTCATCGGCCTGTTTCGAACGTATTTTCAGTGCAGTGTCGGTGGTTAAAACGAAGTCTCGAAACCGCCTTGCAGTTGACACCATTTACTCCTTGATTCGGACAAGGGAGCATATTCGCGACCATGGTACTTGTGTCTCCTGGAACCCTCAGGAAAAAAAGAAAGGGTCTGAAGAACAGGCAATTGTTGAAGTAGAAGATGATCAACAGGAGGAAATTGAGTCTCTGCTAAGAGATATTGAAGACGTGATGATCTCGTGATAATTCCTAAGAAGTTTTAGTTTTTAAAAGAAGTGAATATCTTGTTTTTCTGTTCATTCCTACTTTTGTATCCGATGATCTAACATAAAGAAAGATAAATAACGCCGTAAAATGGGCCGTAATTTTAATTTGAGCTCATTCCGAGCTCCACAACTCAACAACCCCTTTCTCGATTAGAGCCAGGCCCATAGACATAACATATGTCCTCTATGGACAAAGCATATTTGGAGTTTTTGTTTTGGTTATCTGCGGTTTCTTCCGCTTCACTCTGCTTAAAATTGCTATCCTTTTGGTTATCACTTAGGTTAGGCTACTGCCGCTTTCCGTAAGCGTTGTTCAAATTGGTTAAGTAAGACGAATAAGGGATTTTCGGAAGAGACATCTCTGGGTCCGTGGTTCGTGGATCCAGTGGAATTTCTTCGCGACTCAACCGCTTTTCCTTTGTGGCAGATATTGCGTGACTTTCCAGCTCTGAGTTACCTTCATTTGGCAGAACTAATTTACCTCAATAGGCACATTTTGGCTCTTTGGCTACTGAGCACGCTCTAGAGCCAAGCTCTATTCCAGAAAACACGAAGGTGCGGAAAAATAAGGTTAGAAAAGAAAATGGGAGCCATCGGGAAGAGAGAGAAAAATAAGCGAAAAGAACGATATTGTATAGGTACATTTTTTCCCGGGAAGTACATTTTTAGACCTATGTCTAGTACAATTCAAAAAATCAATATCGCAACACTGCTTTTGACTCCCAAATCAAAACTACTGTTCTTTATGCTTGGGTTTTGTGTTTTCAGTAAAGCACAATCCTAGAAACATAAACAAACAGAATTACTTGTTTTATTTGTACTGGTTCTATATATATTATATATATATATATATATATATATATATATATATATATATATATATATATATATATATATATATATATATATATACATATATATATATATATATATATATATATATATATATATCCAGATTATGTCCAGATAGAGTCCAGATTTGAATTTAAGATTGGAAGAGAAAAGAATATTATGATGATATTAGTATAGGCAGCAGGAATTAAATTGTGCTTCCCAAAAATGCTATTTCGCTGGGAATGTAAATCGTTCAAGGTTTTTCAATATTTTTTTTGTTTTTTTCAAAAAGATGGAATATAGTAAAATCGGGGGACAAATTTTATAATATGATTTTCCACATGAAACAGATGGATTGAGGTTACTACCTTTAAAGGGAGGTCTGGAATGTAGTACCCTATCATAAATCTTGTAAATCTCACTCCACGTCAATGGCTTAGAATCCTTGTCGTACGAATTATTAATTCGGCAGCGACTATCCTTCCAAACATCAAATAAATCCTGAAAAAAGAAAATTTCTTACAAAGAAGCAAAAAAACATTCTAGCTCTACTGCTACTACTACTAATTATAATAATAACAATGCATACGGCAACTGGTTTTGTATTAAATCAGGTGTTAAGGAGGGTTGTGTTCTATCCCCCTTTATATGGATCATTTTGATGGACTTCGTCTTAAGGAGCACAGGAAAAGTAATTGGAGATCATGGAATCAAATTGGGAGGAAGGACGCTCCTGGACTTAGATTATGCTGATGATTTAAGCATATTAGATGAAAGTGTGAGCAAAATGAATGGATTTTTAGAGGTTTTACGAGTTCAGGGTGCTAAAATAGGCTTGAAAATTAATGTTAAGAAGACTAAGTCACTAAGGCTAGGAATAAGTGAGGATGAACAGGTGACATTAGGTAACGAAAAGATTGATCATGTTGGGAGCTTCAGTTACCTTGGAAGTATTATTGTTAAAATGGTGGGAGCAGTGAAGATGTTAAAAGTAGAATGGCTAAGGCTCATGGTGTTTTTTCACAGTTAAAAAAAGTTTGGAAGAATAGAAAGATAAGTCTACAAGCCAAGATTAGATTATTGGAAGCTACAGTGATGACAGTGGTCAAATATGGCTCTGAAGTATGGGCACTCCGAAGAGCAGATAAAAATTTACTAGATGTTTTCCAGAGAAATTGCCTAAGGATTGTTCTGGGTACCCGGCTGACAGACCGTATTTCAAACAGTAGGCTGTACGAAAAATGTAGTTCAATCCCGGTTTCTGGGTCTATAATCAAAGAAAGGTTTAGATGGCTAGGCCACGGTCAACGGATGAAGGATGAAAGATTACCTAAGATTGTCCTTTTTTCCAACCGTCTGGGGCTACACGGAAAGCAGGTCGTCCTTGTCTGGGTTGGGAGGATGTCATAAATAAAGATTTAAGGGAAATGGGAACTTCCTGGCAGGGTGTAAAGAGGGAGGCTTTAAATAGATTAGTTTGGAGGAGGAGCGTGCGTAGCTGTGTTGGCCTCACGTGGATTGGTGCTGCAGTGAGTTAGTAGTAGTAGTAGTAGTAGTAGTAGTAGTAATAGTAGTAGTAGTAGTAGTAGTAGTAGTAGTAGTAGTAGTAGTAGTAGTAGTAGTAGTAGTAGTAGTACGGTATATATTGCCCTGGGTGACCTATCGTGCATGCTTCTGATGCACTGCTCTGTACCAAGATTTGTAACCTTGCTTGAATTAGGGGTTCCTATGAATCTCCTAACAAAGAAGTGCATGTACAATTTTATTTTAAAATATTTTCATAAGCTTATCAATGAAGTCAGAAATTGATTTTAATAAAACCAAATAAAAATTTAACAACGAATATTGTTAATTATGAAGAAGTTTGAAAATAATGGGTGAAGGATATTATATTTTGAAACTGACCATCAAACTAAGTGCTGATGGAATTAATGTAGAGATACGAGATTTTGCAATACCCGATTCTTCATTTTGATAAGGACTTGCAGTCAGAGCAAAAAGTATAAATAAGTAGGTTTTCGCGATACGGCAGTCGTGAACTTAGAATTACTTTAATCTCGAGTGGATTTTTGATCGTTTTGGTATAGCAAGTGCTACTTGATTTCCTCATATATTTTATGTGCTAGACCTATTCTTTTGACCTATCCTCTTACCTAACCTTTCGAGTCAATTCCTATACCGTTGTCTGCTTTGAAGTTAATAAAAGTAATTATGTTTATACTTTGACCCTCTAAAACATTATCTAAGCTTTTCATGTCTACCAGAAGGACGCCCATAAAATTTGTCAGGCTGACCCTAAGAAAACGCTACCCTAGTTTCAATCAACCTTAGGACCATACCCCATACCATCCAAGGGAGAGTTTAACAATCATTATACTACCACAATAAAATTTACTTTACTACATCTGGTGGCTTGCGGAAAAAATATATTGTATATATATATATATATATATATATATATATATATATATATATATATATATATATATATATATATATATATATATATATACATATATATATATATATATATATATATACATATATATATATATATATAAATATATAAATATATATATATATATATATATATATATATATATATATATATATATATATATATATATATATATGTATATATACCTATATATATACATATCTATCTATATATATAAAAATAAGTTGTCTGTCTGTGTGTCTGTCTGTGGATCAGGTGACGTCATGTTTCTGTGTTGACTGACGTCATGAAATTAGTTGTCGTCATTTTTGCTTTGACGGTGACGTCATTCAAGATATTTAAGACATATGTTCACGTAGAAATCTATTAATGTTTAAGTTTACAATGACTGATGAACTTACCATGGCAAAAGCCGATGAAGATGCTCAAAGAGTCTATGCCAAAAAACTTGCTGCTGATAGAGAAAGTCAGAAAAGAAAGCGTGCCGAGGAATCAAAAGAACAGCAAGGAAACAGGCTTGAGGCTCATAGAGAAAGAAAGAACAGAAAGCGTGCCGAGGAATCAAAAGAACAGCAAGGAAACAGGCTTGAGGCTGATAGAGAAAGAAAGAACAGAAAGCGTGCCGAGGAATCAAAAGAACAGCAAGGACACAGGCTTGAGGCTGATAGAGAAAAAAAGAACAGAAAGCGTGCCGAGGAACTACCAGAGCAACGCGGAAGCAGACTTGCTGCTAAAAGAGAAAGTGAAAAAAGAAGGCGTGCCGAGGAATTACAAGAACAGCAAGAAATCAGGCTTGCTGCTGATAGAGAAAGTAAGAAAAGAAAGCGTGCCGAGGAATCACAAGAACAGCAAGAAATCAGGCTTGCTGCTGATAGAGAAAGTAAGAAAAGAATGCGTGCCGAGGAATCAGAGCAACCTGAAAGTTATCGCCTGGCATTCAGGTACAACCCAGTCGATGATTATAGCTTGAGTAGATGTGTTCAAATCGGGACAATGTCTATTCACGTAGAAATCTATTAATGTTTAAGTTTACAGTGACTGATGAACTTACCATGGCAAAAGCCGATGAAGATGCTCAAAGAGTCTATGTCAAAAAACTTGCTGCTGATAGAGAAAGTCAGAAAAGAAAGCGTGCCGAGGAATCAAAAGAACAGCAAGGAAACAGGCTTGAGGCTGATAGAGAAAGAAAGAACAGAAAGCGTGCCGAGGAATCAAAAGAACAGCAAGGAAACAGGCTTGAGGCTGATAGAGAAAAAAAGAACAGAAAGCGTGCCGAGGAACTACCAGAGCAACGCGGAAGCAGACTTGCTGATAAAAGAGAAAGTGAAAAAAGAAGGCGTGCCGAGGAATTACAAGAACAGCAAGAAATCAGGCTTGCTGCTGATAGAGAAAGTAAGAAAAGAAAGCGTGCCGAGGAATCACATGAACAGCAAGAAATCAGGCTTGCTGCTGATAGAGAAAGTAAGAAAAGAAAGCGTGCCGAGGAATCAGAGCAACCTGAAAGTTATCGCCTGGCATTCAGGTACAACCCAGTTGATGATTATAGCTTGAGTAGATGTGTTCAAATCGGGACAATGTCTAAAATTTGTCCCTATTGCAAGGCCTTGAAATTCAATGGTGAAACAATGGGAATGTGTTGCGCCTCAGGAAAAGTTAAACTTCCTCTATTGGCTGCACCACCAGAGCCATTGAAGACGAATGAATGCTTGCCTGAAAAATTCTAATTTATGGGCACACGTAAAAATATTAAAATTAACTGCAAATATGCGTGTCCGATTGCAAAACGATGACTCTGGTCAAACATTTTCAGATCAATTGCTGACAATTGGAAACGGAAAGCTCCCAGTAGACTCAATTTCAGGACGTATACAACTACCTGCTGATTTCTGTAATTTAGTGACGTCCAAAAATGAATTGATTGAAAAAGTATTTCCGAATATTCTAAAAAATTATAAAAATAATAAATGGCTAAGTGAAAGAGCGATTATCGCACCCAAAAATATAGACGTCCACGAAATCAACAATATTGTTTTGACCAAGATTCGAGACCAGGCAGTCCTTTACAAGTCAGTCGACACAGTTTTGGAACCAAATGAAGCGGTTAATTATCCATCTGAATTTTAAGCCATGAGGCGAGAGGAAGGCCTAAATCCTCCATTATGGACTTACTCCACCCCTTTTGATGACTAATCCAATGGTGTTAGTTCCTTAATGTTTTGAATTACCAAGCATCATTGACATCCACCTCCTCCTCCTGAAAGCGATAGTATAGCAAATAGTGACAGGTCAAGAACACATAGAAATAGCTAAAGACCCCATACACAACAGCAGATCACCAAGCAATATTTTCACAGATTCAATTACTCTTATCGTGGCAAACCGAATTGCTATAAGGCAGATTGATGGCAAATACAATACGAAGGCCCAGTATCCAATACAAAACACCAGTTCTGGGCACAAGGCGACCCGAATTCAATAAGGCAGGGAACAAATAATGCTCAACCACCATTAAAAAATATTCCTGAAATTATACCAAAAAATCAGACGGTAAAGAGCACACTAGGTCAAAATAGTAACAGTGAAGAAAACTAGGGAAAACCCCCGAATATTTTGGACAAATAACAGTGGGGATTTAAATGAAGAAACCAGCCTGTGAGGGAGATCAGAGCTGTACCTTTTCTAAGATCCCTATATAGTTAAGAATAACTAGAATGACGAATAACGAATTATTGATTTTACATTGTTTTAAAATTTGGTGGTTTCAAAATTTACCGTGTTTACTTGATACACGTGCTTCAAAATCCTTAATTAGAGAGGAAGTTTTTGAGAGGTTTAATCCTAGTGCACAAAACCAAGTTAGCAAATTCAAGAATACCTTGACCTCTGTAACAGGTCACAAACATGCAATTTGGGGGGAATGTTTTTTAAAATTTCGCATTGGGAATAATGAAATAATAGTAACAGGAATAATATATAAGCAGCAACCATTCCTTTGTGTTCTAAGATTGGACGCTATAACAAAATAGGGAATCATGTGGGAGCCACTAAACAATAATATTAACATAACAAAGTCAAACGAAACTGATTGACGAGTTTTCGTAACAGTGGATAATAATAGTGACAACCCGGACAATAATTCAAGAATAAACGAGAAACAACAATAAAAGGAGAAGCGATGTCTCAGTGTTAGCGACGTCAGATAAAAAGGAGGGTAATAACAAAATAATCAATACCGTAATAGAAGGATAAACCCTAGAGGAGCATCCCTCAATTTTCGTTGAAAACGAAATCATAGAAATTGAGAAAGATATCGCATATTTGAAATTATCAAATCTAAGCAGCGATATGGTACAGCTAAATAAAGCCAAATTAGTAACACCAGAAATAAAGCCAAGTTAGGAACGTCAGAAAACATTTCTAATACAGATACAAAATGACTAAGCAGTCAAGAATTAAGCATAAATTTAAGAGCCAAGAGCAACACTTGTTGCGAAAGCAACACTTTGGTTTTGTTTGTTCGCTATCGATCAGTAATAACATGATCAATGGCTATTCCTCAGCGTAGAAAAAACAACAGCAAAATAGTAGCGAAAGAAGGGACTAAATTGACTTTGCAGACAGTTGAACTTTATCCTTTTCAATCGTAGACATTGTGACGGATGAAAACTCGGAACAGTATCTTATATAATCTAGTTGGTATTATAAAGCTATCCCTAACTTTTTCAGGATCAAAATATCATAGATGACATTTTATTAATTACTAGCTGTTGGGGTGGTGATTCGCGCCACCCCAACACCTAGTTGGTGGGGCGCTTCGCGCCCCCCAAGCCCCCCGCGGGCGTAAGTCGTCACGCGCCATATTAGTTACGCGCCATTGTAGTTGTGTTTCTGTGTCCCACCTGTGAATATAGATAGATTTATATATGTGTTTCAAACAACGTAAAAATTGCGAATATACAAAATTCTTGGCTTTCCCACAACTGGGAGCTTTCCGTTTCCAATTGCCAGCAATTGATCTGAAAATGTTTGACCAGAGTCATCGTTACACAGACAGACAGCTTATTTTTATATATATACTAGCTGTTGGGGTGGCGCTTCGCGCCACCCCAACACCTAGTTGGTGGGGCGCTTCGCGCCCCCCAAGCCCCCCCGCGCGCGTAAGTCGTTACGCGCCATATTAGTTACGCGCCATTTTAGTTGTGTCCCTGTGTCCCACCTGTGAATATAGATAGATTTATATATGTGTTTCAAACTACGTAAAAATTGCGAATATACAATATTTTTGGCTTTCCCACTACTGGGAGCTTTCCGTTTCCAATTGCCAGCAATTGATCTGAAAATGTTCGACCAGAGTCATCGTTTTGCAATCGGACACGCATATTTGTAGTTAATTTTAATATTTTTACGTGTGCCCATAAATTAGAATTTTTCAGGCAAGCATTCATTTCGTCTGCAGGAGTTAAACTACGTAAAAATTGCGAATATACAACATTCTTGGCTTTCCCATTGTCTGTGCATATACAAAGCCGTATGTACTAATAATGACGTCATATGCAAACGCTCTTTTTAAAAACAAACAAACATGCATACACACAACTCGTTTTTATATAGATAGATAGATAGATAGATACAATACAAATTAACTGCGTAAAACTTGCGAATATACAACATTTTTCGCTGTCCAATTGTCGCTGCATATAAATAGATTGTCAGGTTTACCGACCCTCGAACATGCAACGCACAACTGTCCATGGGAAAAACAATCAGTATTAAGATCTATACCACATTTTTCTAATGATTGACCTTGAGCTTTGTTAATGGTGATTGCAAATGCTAAACGAATTGGGAATTGCAATCTTTTAAATTGAAAAGGCAGATCCGTTGGAATCATGGGAATGCGAGGAATAAGAACAGCCTCACCCTCAAAAGGCCCTGTCAAGATTGTGGCCTCTATTAGGTTTTCCATTGTTTTTTTTACGGCAAGTCGCGTGCCATTGCAAAGCTTTGGTGGGTTGATATTTCTTAAAAGTATTATTGGTACCCCTATTTTTAGTTGTAGCACGTGTGGTGGAAACCCTGAAAGATCTATGGAATTTAAAAATTCAGATGGATAATTAACCGCTTCATTTGGTTCCAGAACTGTGTCGACTGACTTGTAAAGGACTGCCTGGTCTCGAATCTTGGTCAAAACAATATTGTTGATTTCGTGGACGTCTATATTTTTGGGTGCGAGAATCGCTCTTTCACTTAGCCATTTATTATTTTTATAATTTTTTAGAATATTCGGAAATACTTTTTCAATCAATTCATTTTTGGACGTCACTAAATTACAGAAATCAGCAGGTAGTTGTATACGTCCTGAAATTGAGTCTATCGTATCATAAATGTCTTTTGGTTCCGACGTTAACTTGGAAATGTTATTTTGTACATACGACAATAGATCATTCGTACTGTAACTTTTTTCACGATCCAATTCTACACATGTCGAAACAGCAGCGATACGGTTGGGTGAAGGCATTCCCAAATCCTGAAGAGGTTTGATTGCCATACGTACGCACAAATCTTCTATAATAACTAAAGTGTATTTATTAATTTCTGATGTAAAATCAAAAGTCATATCTTACGTCTCTAACTGTTTTCGATGGAGTATATCTTCGGACATTTTTGACTTATATTTTTCCCATAACTCTGTAGGAGCTGATGGAGAGCAAGTTGTTAAAATGATGCCAAACAATGCACGAATTTGACTTGGGGTTGACGTTTCGCACTAATGGGGAATATGGAACAACCCACTGGTTATCTACTTCGATGGTGGTACCGTTGCCATTGTAGGTTTTTCAGTCATTTTACAATTAGAAATTTCTCTTTCAACGGTCTTCTTACAATTAAAAATTTGTCTTTGAACGATATTCTTAAATACCTGTGTCCTGGTCGTCATTTATATTCCCTGTGTCCCGGTCGTCATTTGTGTCCCGGTATCCCAGTCTGTAATTTCTCTTTGAGTGTCCCGGTCGTTATTTATATTCCCTCTGTCCCGGTCGTCATTTGTGTCCCGGTCTGTAATTTCTCTTTGAGTGTTTTTTCTTTTTAGTATTTTTTAGTTTTTTACATTTTTTCTTTTTTCAGTTTTCTTTTTCTTCTTTATTTTTCAGCTTCACTATGAAATACATATCGCCGAACCTTTGTTTTTTTAACTAAAATCTGGTAGGCATTGTTGACCTTATCCAAGTCAAAATCCCAAACCCAATCATCATCGCTATCATTTTCAGTTTTGATATGTTTTGACTCTCGCTGTCCAGGTGGATCTTCATCTAACTGCGCGGTTTTGCGTTCTTTAGCCTCAAGCCTGTTTCCTTGCTATTCTTTTGATTCCTCGGCACGCTTTCTTTTCTGACTTTCTCTATCAGCAGCAAGTTTTTTGGCATAGACTCTTTGAGCATCTTCATCGGCTTTTGCCATTGTAAGTTCATCAGTCATTTTAAACTTAAACATTAATAGATTTCTACGTGAACAAATATGTCTTAAATATCTTTAATGACGTCACCGTCATAGCAAAAATGACGACAACTAACTTCATGACGTCAGCCGACACAGAAACATGACGTCACCTGATCCACAGACAGACACACAGACAGACAACTTATTTTTATATATATATATATATATATATATATATATATATATATATATATATATATATATATATATATATATATATATATATATATATATATATATATATATATATATTTTCTTTTTAGTTTTTTTGTAGTTTTTACCTTTTTTAGTTTTTTTCTTCTTTTGTATTAATGCTAAAGCCAAGGTTCAAACCTGGAGCCTCTCGGACCTAGAACCTGAAACATAACGCTTTACCAACTCAGCTACTTCGGCTTGAATACATTCGTTTTGAGCAGCTTCCTCGGGTGTTGCCATTGTAGGTTCTTCGGTCATTTTACAATTAGAAATTTCTCTTTCAACGGTCTTCTTACAATTAAAAATTTGTCTTTGAACGATATTCTTAAATACCTGTGTCCTGGTCGTCATTTATATTCCCTGTGTCCCGGTCGTCATTTGTGTCCCGGTATCCCAGTCTGTAATTTCTCTTTGAGCGTCCCAGTCGTTATCTATATTCCCTCTTTCCCGGTTGTCGTTTGTGTCCCGGTCTGTAATTTCTCTTTGAGTGTTTTTTCTTTTTAGTATTTTTTAGTTTTTTACATTTTTTCTTTTTCCAGTTTTCTTTTTCTTCTTTATTTTTCAGCGTGTCCTGGTCGTCATTTATATTCCCTGTGTCCCGGTCGTCATGTTTTTTACATTTTTTCTTTTTTCAGTTTTCTTTTTCTTCTTTATTTTTCAGCTTCACTATGAAATACATATCGCCGAACCTTCGTTTTTTAACTAAAATCTGGTAGGCATTGATGACCTTATCCAAGTCAAAATCCCAAACCCAATCATCATCGCTATCATTTTCAGTTTTGATATGTTTTGACTCTCGCTGTCCAGGTGGATCTTCATCTAACTGCGCGGTTTTGCGTTCTTTAGCCTCAAGCCTGTTTCCTTGCTGTTCTTTTATTCCTCGGCACGCTTTTTTTTCTGACTTTCTCTATCAGCAGCAAGTTTTTTGGCATAGACTCTTTGAGCATCTTCTTCGGCATTTGCCATTGTAAGTTCATCAGTCATTTTAAACTTAAAAATTAATAGATTTCTACGTGAACATATATGTCTTAAATATCTTTAATGACGTCACCGTCGTAGCAAAAATGACGACAACTAACTTCGTGACGTCAGTCGACACAGAAACATGACGTCACCTGATCCACAGACAGACAACTTATTTTTATATATATAGATTACGAAACTACCTCATTGTTTTACATTCTCGTTTGTGCTTGATTCTTCACTATTGGTTAAGTGATGAAGTTGTCAGCCTATCGAAATTTTTAAAACGGTATTTTCGAACAAGAATGCAATCAGCTATCACATGATCAAAGGCTATTCCTCAGCGTTGAAAAATAACAACTACAAAATAATATCGAACGAAGGAACTAAATTGACTATGCAGCCAGTTGAACTTTATCCTTTTCAACCGTAGACATCGTGATGGATGAAAACTTGGAACAATATTTTATATAATCTAGCTGGTATTTTAAAGCTATCCGTAACTTTTCAGGATTAAAATACCATAGGTGACACTAATTATTGCGAAACTACCTCATTGTTATGGGTTATCGTTTTTACCCCTTGTGTAAACACTTAATTCTGTCAGATTTAAAAAGATCGGATACAATGTGCACCAATTTATACAAATTTCTAGCCCAGAGTGAACAGATTCTCTTCACTTCCCCTTGAAAGTCCCTCTCCCGTGATAGACATCAGGTTCACCGGAAACAAATAAATGTAGTCCAACAGCCGATATTGCTTACATTTATTACACTGGATTATTACACTGGAACCAAATTGGTTTAACCATCAAATACACTGGAAACAAATCATAGGTACACCAACTAGCAAAAGTAGCAAACCACTCATTGTTGAAGATGATTATGAACAAACAGCCATTTCTAGCCCAAAGTTAATCGATTCTTGTTTATAAGTCCTTCTCCCGTGATAGGCATCAAGTTCACCGGAAACAAGTAAATGGGTACACAAACTAGCATAATTGCAAGCCTCTTTTCGCTAAAGTTGATGGTAGCCTAACAGCCAATTATTACTTACAAGTCCCCTACATGTCTCACCACTGGAACCGAATTGGTTTTACCATCAAATACACTGGAAACAAATAATAGATACACCAACTAGCAAAAGTTGCTAGCCCCTCATTGCCTAAGGTGATTATTACCTAACAGCCCAATATTGTCTACAAATCATCTATATGTTTCACAATTTGTATCGGCCTGGATTTCGTTTCAGTGTGTACCTCACTACTAAAGTTGTCAACCCCTTGAAACGTTCAAACTGGTATACCTCATGAAGGAATTTTTGTCCCGAAAAATAGATGTCATATACTTTGATCAACTCATCAAAAGCTATCGTTTGCCGTCAAAAAAAAAAATCTATCTGACTTAGTTTAAAAGTTGATTTTTTTTGCCGTAGGTCAACTTTTTAACGTCACCACTTAGAAAGGAGGCCGGGTAAATGCCGTATATATTTAAAGCTTATGGATTTTACACTTTCCGTTAAAACCGCAAAGGTTAGACCCTTACCAGTTTCCAGGAATAAGCTGAGATTGGACTCATAGGAAAAAAAAGCAAAAGAAAACAAAAACAAAAAAGACAGGACCAAAATCAAAGTGTTGCTCTCGCAACACAATTGCGAAATGACAAAAACGGATTTTTTTAAAACAGCTTAATTTAGAAAATTTACTAGAGAGTATAAGGATTCAAGTCAGAAATATTTGTGGAACAAAGCGTCACCACTTAGAAAGGAGCAAAGGATGAGCTCCAATTTCTTTAGCAATGAGAGAACTTTCAAAGTTTGTTAGGCACATCTAATACCATTTCTCTATCGTAATCCCAAGTCCGAAAAACCAAATGATAAACTCAGCTGAAATAACAAACAGGAATGGATAGAAACAATAGATGGCAGCACTTTCGAACCCGTGGGAAAATGCCTCATTTTGGGTTCTGTAAATTTTTCTATTTATCACTGTAAGAAGATATTTTGGCTGTGGGGCCGGGTAACTGCCACATATATTTAACACTTATAGATTTTAGCTCATCTTAAATCTGAAAGTGGTGCCTGCCTGCTTGCCTGCTAGAACGGAGGTTTCCACTCGAAAGCAGAAACATACTTTGATGAAACGAAAGCTTGCCTACACAACTTCAGATACTCCTCTCTGACATAGGCTATATAACTCACTTCACTTCGCACACAATAGACTATGGCTCGTGGACTAGCTAAAACCATCCTTTTTGGCCCTAGGCAAGAGTTCTGTGGAGCTTTCCAAAATGTAATGTCATATTCATCAATACGGCCTGAGATTCACACTTTTCGTTAAAACCGCAAAGGTTAGACCCTTATCAATTTCCAGTAATAAGCTGAGATCGAACACATTGGAAAAAAAGAAAAAACAAAACAAAAAAAAAAACACAGGACAAAACCAAAGTGTCGCTCTCGCAACACAATTTCGGAATGACAACAACTGATTTTTTACAACAGCTTAATTTAGAAAATTTACTAGAGAAAATAAAAATTTAAGTTGGAAATATTTGTGGAACTATGCATGAACTTTCACAAGATATAAAGCTGATTACGGCTTAACACGCCTGATTGCTCACAAAATAGTGGATCCTTTCAATTCATTCATGTAAGCTTTCTTTATTAAAATTGAAAAAGCCAGCACCATAGTGTTAGTAAATCGACTATTTCTAGAACACAGAATTTCCCTCAAAACTCTACTCTGCGATTATGGTCCATATTTTAGAGCTACAATATTAGACGAGATAACTGAGTATTTGGGAATAAAACATTGGTGTTTCTCTGCTTACATGGCATCCACCAGCGGAAAAATCGAGCATAAACTCCGAGAACTAGCATATATACTCGACACACACGCAAGATGGGGCCTGACAACTGGTACGACCATTTACCTTTTGTAATAAACTAAATAAAAAAAAGTTTTTTTTTTAAACTGAAAGTAAGGAGCGTTATTAAAACTTAAAACAAATATAACTTATTGAAAGGGACTGAAAGGATTTGTATGAAAGGGACTGACTCTTACTCTCAACTCCACTTTTTAGGAGGAAGGGTGATTCCTCCTATTTTCCAAAATAAGGCAAATTGTTTTTCCCTGTGCTTCTCCCTATTTTCTAAGATAAGGCAAATTTTCTCACGCTCGTAGCTTTTGATGGGTAAAATTAAACTTTTGATGGGTAAAAGTAAATTGGGTAAAATTTATGGCAATCTGTCATCCTTCATCCGCAGAACGTGGTTAGCCATCTCAACCTTTCTTTCATTGTAGCCCTAGAAAGTGGGATTGAACCACACCTTTCGCACAGCCTACTGTTTGAAATACGGTCAGTCAGCCGGGTTCCCAGAACAATTCGTAGATAATTTCTCAGGAAAATATCAAGTAAATTTTCGTCCACTTTTCGGAGTGCCCATGCTTCAAAGCTGAATTTTACCGCTGTTATCACTGTTGCTTCCAACATTCTAATCTTGATTTGCAGACTTATCTTCCTATTCTTCCAAACCTTTTTAACTGTGAAAAAACACCCCGAGCCTTAGCTATTCTACTTTTAACATCTTCACTCCTCCCACTGTCTTCACTAATAATACTACCAAGGTAAGTGAAGCTGCCCACCTGAACAATCTTTTTGTTACCCAACGTCACCTTTTCATCCTCACATATTCCTGGCCTTAGTGACTTGATCTTCTTAACATTAATTTTCAAACCTATTCTGGCAACCTCAACTCGCAAAACCTCTAAAAAATTCATTTATTTTGTTCAAGTTTTCATCTAATATACTTAAATCACCAGGATAATTTAAGTCCAGAAGACTCTTTTCTCCCCATTTGATTCCGTGGTCTCCAATTGCCTTTCCTGCGCTCCATAAGACGAATTCCATCTAAATGATCTATATAGAAGGGAATAGAGCACGACCCTGCTTAGCTCCTGATTTAAAACAACACCAGTTGCCAACCTCATTTCTACCTTAACCATAGAAGTGTTATTCTCTTGCATAGCAAAAATAAATTTAATGTATTTTTCTGTTATAATATATAAGAATAAGACCTTTGCTAAAGCTCTTCTATCAACAAAATCAAACGCTTGCTCATAATCAATAAAACTGGTGAGCAAAGGTGTTTGACAACGAAGGGACTTCTCAATTAATAACCTAAGAGCGAAAACTTGGTCAACACATCCTCTTCCTTTTCTAAAACTGTACTGTTCTTATCTTAGAACGTTGTCTACAGCTTCTTTCAGTCTAAAATATGTTTTGTTACTAGGTAATTTGCAACCTACAGAGACCAGACTAATGCCTCGATAACTAAGACGCTCAATCTTGTCAATTTCCTTACACAGCGGAAAATTTAAGTTTTCCTAAAATCATTAGATGCTTCCCCTTTTTCATAAATCATATTCATAATCCAGTAGCTTATTTCTAGCCTCAGAGCCACCAGATCTAAGAAACTCATTTATCACACTATGGCCATCTAATCATTTTAGTACTGTCGCTAATTCTTCATCACAAAAAAAAAAAAAAAAAATCTTCCTTCCTATCCAAGGTATCACAAACATTTTCATTTTCATCTGTATCTTTTCCTGTAGCTTAATCTGGTTTTACCATGCTCTCAAAATGTTCCCCCCATCTTTCTTAAACTCTCTCCTTATCGGTAATTGTGGCCCCATTCCTATCTTTTAACTGAGACTAGTCTGGAATGAATACTAATTAAAATTAAACTCGATGAAACTTGTATTTTTGAAATGAGCATTAACATGCGATTCTTTTGATGCAGCTACTGTTACAAAAAATTCCGTTTTTTAGAGTTTCGGTTACTATTGAGCCAGGTCGCTCCTTACTACACGTCGTTACAACAAACTGTTTGATACAGTATATTCACAACTTTTAGGTAAAAACACGTGTTTCCTTACAATATTCTAGAGATCCAAGAATTTGTATGAATTCAATAGAAAATCATACAGTACATTACGTCTTAAAAAGGGAATTATCATACGCTGGAAAAGAGCTATGAATCAAGTTATGCAGAATCTGGAAAATCCAAAGGTAACCCAGAAAGAAACATGCGACGAGAAAAACAGAAATAGGACACAATATACAGTCAAAAACCTTGTTTATGTACAAAAACCAATCTAGAGGAAATGAAAAAGTGAAAACCGAAACTACTACTACTAATAACTCACTGCAGCACCATGCCGCCTGAGGCCGACACAGCCACGCACGCTCCTCCTCCAACCTAATCTATTTAAAGCCTCCCTCTTTACACCCTCCCAGGAAGTTCCCATTTCCTTTAAATCTTTATTTATAACATTCTCTCAATCCAGACAAGGATGACCTGCTTTCATTGTAGCCCCAGATGGTTGGCCAAAAAGGACAATCTTCGTTAATCTGTCATCCTTCATCCGTAGAACGTGGCCTAGCCATCTCAATCTTTCTTTCATTATAGTCCCAGAAAGCGGGATTGAACCACACTTTTCGTACAATCTACTGTTTGAAATACGGTCAGTCAGCTGGGTAACCAAACGGGACGAAGAATACCGAAAAACAGAATGAAGAAATAGTACATCACAACCGAATAAAGGATTTTCTTAAAACCATAGAAATCTGAACGTCTTTCCTCAGAGGAAGAAGAAACAGAAAAAATTGCAACCATATACATAAGAAAACCTTGTCAATTTTTTTACCTCTTTAACCACTAAAACGGTTGGGAAGAATTGAAAGAATTTTTAGCCCGCTCTTGGCTAAAACCTGTCCATGCACAACGAGAGAAAACAATGAAGCTAAAGTTTCTATTTGACAGTAATGATAAAATTGACGTAGAAGAAAAACTCCTATGATAACCTAACTAAACAGATTCACTTGCCTAAAATGTGAACAAAAAACTTACTTATTATGAAGAACATGGTAATGTATAGGAGGACAGACCAAAAGAAGCAGAATAGATTTTTCCGAATATCATACATCAGTCACCAGCGGTGAAACAAACAGTTCTTTTACAAAAACAGACAGGTCTCAAAGAAAATGGGTCTGAGAGATGAACTGTGGAAAAAGGTTAAAAATCCGAAAACTCAGCCACAAGTCGCAAATGCAGAAATTAATACGTCAGCAAGTAAAAAGAATAAAAAGGTCTGATGACGCTACGAAACCGATATCAAATACAGAACCGACTTGTTCCAACTAAATTCAAAACCACAGAAAGACTTGTCAACATTATAGGGAAGAAAAAAAAAATATCTAATTATGAAAAGCCACAGCGAACTGAGATAGGAAAAGCATGTGATGCTCCAAACCGTTTAATAATCGATTAAATTAATAGAGTAGAAAAGGATTTAATTTTTGAATAAAACTGACAAAAGTATTAATAATCTTACAACTTTCTTCATTTTCAGATCGTGTATAAATATGTCCTTGGTAAGAATCGTATAGTGTAAAGCTAACAGCCCCTCAGAGATGAATGGAATTTGTTTCCGAATCAGACAAAGTCTGATCTAAGTGACTTTGCATATTTAGTAATTAATATTTTCCTCGTAACTTTTGACGAGTTGGGAAAAAAAACCTAACAAATTTTAATAAATTGTCTTAAAAAACTTAAAATAACTTAAAAATACTTATAAACACTTATAATAACTTTTCATAATAACTTACGCTAAACTTAATGGATTTTCAAACAGTTCGTGGTAACGAACTTTAGTAAGGAGCGACCCGGCTCAACAGTAATCAAAACTCCAAAAAATGGAATTTTGAACCAATAGCTACATTAAAAGAATTGCAATTTAATGCTGATTTTAAATATATAAGTTTCATCAAATTTAGCCCTACCTATCAAAAGTTAGGAGCCTGAGAAAATTTACCTCATTTTAGAAATAGGGGAAGCAACCCCTAAAAGCTATAGAACCTTAACGAATATCACACCATTAGATTCAGTGTATCAGAGAACCCTATTGTAGGGTTCTCCCTACTTTTCTTTTCTTTTTTTTCCCAGGAGTGATCTTATCGACCCAGTGGCCCTAGAATCTTGCGAGAGGGCTCATTCTAACGGAAATGACAAGTTCTAGTGCCCTTTTTAAGTTACCAAGAAATTGGAGGGCATCTAGGCCCCCTCCCACGCTAATTATTCTCCCAACGTCACCGGATCAAAATTCTGAGATAGCCATTTTATTCAGTGTAATTGGAAAATCTTATAACTATGTCTTTGGGGACGACTTGCTCCCCCACAGTCCCCGTGGGAGGGGCTACAAGCTACAAACTTTCACCAGTGCTTACACATAGCAATGGTTATTTGGAAGTGTACAGACGTTTTCAGGGGAATTTTTTGTTTTTTCGAAAGGGGAACGTTCCATGGAGGAATTGATCAAGGGGGAAGAAAATTTCCATGATGGGAGCGCAAGATTTTTTAGCATTATTTAAAAAAACGATGAAAAAATAAATATGAAAAAGTTTTTTCAACTGAAAGTAAGAAGCAGAATTAGAACCACTTAAAACGAATAGAAATTATTGCGCATATGACGGGCTCACCTCCTCCTAATACCTCACTCATTACGCTAAAGTATTTTTAGTAATTTCAACTATTTATTCTACACATTTTGTGATTCGGGGGTCATTCTTTAGAAATTGGGACTAAACTTAAGCTTTAGCCTCATATCCGTAATAAAAACATGAGAATACAGAAGTTCGTTATGTAAGCTAATTTATAAGTTACACATACCTTTTACTAATAAAAACATTCGTGAAAAACTAAAAGTTCTAGTTGCCATTCTAAGTAACCAAAAAACTTAAGGGCAACTAGGCCTTCTCTTCCGCTCTTTTTTTTCTCAAAATCATTCGATCAAAACTATGAGAAAGCCATTTAGCCAAAAAAAAAAAAAATACAAATTTCTTTTTAGTTATTCCTCTGCAAGAAGCCAAAATCAAAACATGCGTTGATTCAAAAACGTTCAGAAATTAAATAAAAAAGTTTTTTACTGTAAGTAGAGTTAAGAGAAAGAGTCAAACTTTAACGTAAAGAGCGGGGCGTTGATGAAGAAGCAGTCCCTTTCACATACGAATTAATTTCTGTTCGTTTTAAGTTTTAATATTTCTTCATAATTTTCGTTGAAAAAACTTGTTTTTTTGTTTAATACATATTTCGAATCAGCATCAGAAGACAATTCGATATCTGCATGGATATCCAGATTGCATATCTCCTACTAAGCCTTAACGTAATGAGAGGCTATAGTTGACTATAGTTTACAGTAAAAAAAAAAAACAAAAAAAAAACAAAAAAAAAAACACGAAGGACCGTAGACTGCTAAAATAAGGTCATTGAAATCTAGCAATTTATGTTTGAACTCAATCACTACTGGTGTCTTAGTGTTCAGTAGATACTATAAATCTATTGATCTATGAACTTACTGGGTAGCACCTTCAGTTGGATATGCTACTACTAGTAAATCATTTTCAACCTTTTACTTACTACTGGCTTAGTACCATCGTCATTCTATATTGGCATAGTTACGCCTATTCCTAAGAGCGGGAGGAAATACTTGTCATCTTGTAGTTCCTGGAGGCCAATTACTAGGGGTTCTATGATTGGGAAAGTGTTTGAGTTGTGTTTGAGGGATCTTCTTGAAATTCTTGACACTGGTTCTAATCAAGTTGGTTTCAAGAGAGGTTTGGGATCTGACCACGCCCATGCATCTTTCAGCAAAGTTATTGAAGAAGCGAGAATTTCTGGTCAACCGTTATACGTCCACTTGATTGATATCAAAGGGGCCTTTGATAACATTTCTCATGCATCTGCTCTGCTCACTTTAATCCATGCTGGATTGCCCCTAGCTGTCATACGAGTCCTTCGCTCTTGGTATTTTGATATAAAGACCCGTATCTGTCCGAGTTCGTCTTCATCTCAATCCAAATTAATTCAAGTGGGTAGAGGAATTAGACAAGGAGGAATTATTTCTCTTTATATATTCAATTCTTGTTTAGCTACTGCCCTTAATTCTCTTTCTTGCTCTATTGTTTCATTATCTCGAAATCTGTCTTACATTGCATATGCTGATGACATTATCCTTCTAAGCCCGTCCAAGTCTAGTCTTGTTTCTAATTTTAATATTTTAATTAATTGTTTAAAAGGTTTGGGCCTTTCTATCAGTTTGAAGAATGTCAATTTTTTGTTATAAATTGTTTAGAGGATAATGTCAGGGCGACTCTCGATTGCGGCAATGCTGTTATTTTTCAGTCGTCGCCAATAGTCACTTATTTCGGATTACCTTATGCTGCTTCGAAAAGAGATTTTAAACCATTTCTGGATCAGTATGTTCAGATGAAACTACGCAAGGCATTTGGTCTTTTAATTCGTTTTCGGTGTCTTTACCGTCGGAACGTCCTTGGTCGTATGTATAGCGCTGTTGCTCTGCCTCACGTATTGTTCCCGTCCCTCCTCTTCCGAAATTTCAGACCTTCTGATCTTTCGCCCATTAAAGTTTCTTATTTTAAATTTTGTAAATTTTTACTTGGTTTCCCCCTTTCTTTTAGTAACACTGAGATTGTTTTAAAGCTTAATGTGAAGGATCCTCTAGTCTGTATAAAGAAAAAATATAAAACATTCGAAGATAAGGCGAAAATTAACCTTTTAGGCCACAATTTATTTCCGTTTTTTTAGTAACAGTTCCGGCTCTTCATGATTTATGGGCTAAACTATTTAGCAAATGTTTTTGTATCCTTTTTTTAAGTATTTGATTAATATTTGATAGGTTTTGATTGTAAGTTTTATCATTTGTTTTTTTTCTTTATACTATATTGTAGCGTACTCCTCATTTTTTTAGGGAAATAAAAAAATAAATAAATAAATAAATTGCAGCACCAAGTCACCTGAAGCCAACACAACTGCGCATGCTCCTCCTCAGACTTAATCTATTCAAGCCCTCCGTCTTTACACCATCCCAGGAACTTACCATTTCCATTAAATCTTTATTTAAGACATCCTCCAACCCCAGCCGAGGACGACCTGCTTTCCGTGTAGCTCCAGACGGTTGGCCCAAAAAAACAATCTTTGGCAATCTGTCATCCTTCCTCCGCAGAACGTGGCCTAGCCATCTCAACCTTTCTTTCATTGTAGCCCTAGAAAGTGGGATTCGACCACACCTTTCGCACAGCCCACTGTTTGAAATACGGTCAGTCAGTATAATAATAATACTACCAAGGTAATGAAGCTGCCCACCTGATCAATCTTTTTGTTACCCAACATCACCTTTTCATCCTCACATATTCCTGGCCTTAGTGACTTGATCTTCTTAACATTAATTTTCAAACCTATTCTAGCACCCTCAACTCGCAAAACCTCTAAAAAATTCATTTATTTTGTTCAAGTTTTCATCTAATATGCTTAAATCACCAGGATAATTTAAGTGCAGAAAACTCTTTTCTCCCCTTTGATTCCGTGGTCTCCAATTGCCTTTCCTGCACTCCATAAGATGAATTCCATCTAAATGATCTATATAGAAGGGAATAGAACACGACCCTGCTTAGCTCCTAATTTAAAACAACACCAGTTGCCAACCTCATTTCCTACCTTAACCACAGAAGTGTTATTCTCTTGCATAGCAAAAATCACTTCAATGTATTTTTCTGTTATAATATATAAGAATAAGACCTTTGCTAAAGCTCTTCTATCAACACAATCAAACGCTTACTCATAATCAATAAAACTGGTAGCAAAGGTGTTTGACAACGAAGGGACTTCTCAATTAATAACCTAAGAGCGAAAACTTGGTCAACACATCCTCTTCCTTTTCTAAAACCGCACTGCTCTTAACTTAAAACTTTGTCTACAGCTTCTTTCAGTCTAAGATATGTTATGTTACTAGGTAATTTGCAACCTGCAGAGACCAGATGAATGCCTCGATAACTAAGACACTCAATGTTGTCAATTTCCTTACATAGCTGAAAATTTAAGTTTTCCTAAAATCATTAGATGCTTCCCCTTTTTCATAAATCTTATTCATAATCCAGTAGCTTATTTCTAGCTTTAGAGCCACCAGATCTAAGAAACTCATTTATCACACTATGACCATCTAACCATTTTAGTGCTGTCGCTAATTCTTTATAACAAAAAAAAAAAAAAAAAAAAAAAATCTTCCTTCCCATCCAAGGTATCATAAACATTTTCATTTTTATCTATATCTTTTCCTGTAGCTTAATCTGGGTTCACCATGCTTTCAAAATGTTCCCCCCATCTTCCTTGAACTCTCTCCTTATCGGTAATTGTGGCCCCATTCTTATCTTTTAACTAGTCTGAATGAATACTCCTCTGAATGAGGAGTATCTTTCAGTTTAAGAGTTTCAGATAAGTTTTCAGATAAGATTTCAGATAAAGTTCAGTTTCAGATAAGAACTAATTCTTATCTTTTAAATAGTCTGAATGAATACTCCTCCGAATCTAGTCTCTGAATGAGACTAGTCTTGAATGAATACTCCATCGCAATTTATTAACATGCCAGTATAACATTTTACTATTATTCCGTCTAGATGCATCTTCCAGACCTTAGTAATGTTATATGTGGCCTCTACTTTACATCTCCTTAGTTCATATTTTAATGCTTTTTCCAATTTCTTTACATTCTTTTTGTTTTCATATGATCTTAGATAATTCATGTACAAACCCCATCTACTTTCCATTTAGGTAATAAATAAAAAAAACAAGTTTTTTAAATGAAAGTAAGGAGCGACATTAAAAATTAGAACGAACAGAAATTACTCCGTATATGAAAAGGGCTTTTCCTCATCAACGCCCCGCTCTTTACGCTAAAGTTTTACTCTTTCTCTTCACTCTACATTTTAAAACACTAAAAAATGTTCCACCAGCATATCCTCCTCTTCTCAACCCCTGCCTCCAACCAAAACATCCTCCTGAAAACGCCTGTGCACTTTCCAACAACCATTACTATATGGAAGCACTGGTCAAAGTTTTGATCTTGTAACCCCTCCCACGGGGACTGCGGGGAGTAAGTCGTCTCCAAAGACATAGTTTTAAGGTTTCTCGACTACGCTGAATAAATGGCTATATCAGAATTTTGATCTGTTGACCTTGAGAAAATAATTAGCGTGGGAGGGGGCCTAGGCGCCCTCCAATTTTTTGGTCACTTAAAAAGGGCACTAGAACTTTTCATTTCCGTTAGAATGAGCCCTCTCGCAACATTTTAGGACAACTGGGTCGATACGATCATCCATGGGAAAAAAAAAAAAACAGACAAACCAATAAACACTCATCCGTGATCTGCCTTCTGGCAAAAAATACAAAATTCCACATTTTGTAGATAGGAGCTTGAACCCATTTGTTGAATTGGCAGAGGAGTATATACGTCAATGGAAGGAAGATCTGACACAATTTGGACGAAAAGCTTCACTATAAAAAAGCACAACTGACAAAACCATAACAAATTATTTCCAAAACGAATGGACGGTCAAATTCAGGACAATTTATAAACTGATATTCGTATTATTCCAATATTTTTTTTTTTCGTCAAAATCTTTGATGAAAAGTTGTGCCCGGAAAAGGCTAAAGAACTTAATTTTAGTTCTCTTTTTAAATAAAAAATAAAGTAGATGCTATTTTTGTAACAATAATTGAGTTGGAGCAAAATACAAACGCAAACGTTTAAAATAACAATTTTAATATTAGATTCAGCTAGGAGCACTTAAACAAGTATCTAAAGCATGTTTTCAGTTCCAACCTAAAAGTGTCGGTTTCATACGCATACTACTGCTGTCGCAAATACTACTTCTATTGCGTCTACTACTAAGCCAAAGGTTATGACGTAAATTTCAGGTAATATTGAGGGGAAAGTGAAACAAAATTCAAACACACGACACGGAAACAAGTTGTCAAAAGGGTGTATCAGCAGTATCATAGTGATGGCAAAGAACATCAAATTGAAAATCATAGGACTTGATGAGAGGGATGTTCCAATTACCTTTACCATTACTGCTTCTACTTCTGTTACTGCTACTACTGTCCTATTATTACTAAAATTAAGGCTAAGGGTGTGAACGTGAAAATTACCGGAAATATTGAGGAGGAAGCTAAGATTAGAAAAACAGTAATATATGTTTTGGATTAATAGTTTAATGAAGTCATGTTTTTTTTCCCGAAAGTCTTAATAATTTGAATTTATTAAAGTTAAAAAAGACAAAGTTGAAAATATGCTCTGTGTTCTGTATTGTGCAAATAATGTTCTGGTCAAAAGAAGGGATGGTTGGCATTAGTCCTACCCCTTTTTATGAGAATTTCTGCTAATTATGAGTTTGACTTGGTTATTTATTGTAATTTGTGCTCGTTTTGGGTTTGATTCATTCATTTATGAATCCACCACTGTTTCCTAAGAAAAAGAAATAACAATGGATATAAACTTTTTACTATTTTGAAGGGTTATATCCACATCGAATCTATGCATAAAATGACCCGTACAGAGCCCTCAGGATATTTAAACATATAGCCTTATCAAGTATATCATTCTGAATTGAAGACTGACAGGATTACTACAGAATCTCATAACTCATAAGCGCCAACGTCCACGTTAGTACTAAAAATCATTGATGCTCCGAGCTAAAGTTTGGGAACCGCAACTACCCAGGCAGCTACGAGTCAGATAGGCTTTCCACAGTTAGTTAGATACAATGTTAAAGAGCTCAAAATTTGATGCACATAGGAGATGGACACATTAATTCATAAGGGACTAATTGACAAAGTAACGGTAGGTAAAAGTAGAAGAGCGGCTAGGAATAATATCAAAAACTCTTTAAGCTTGGTAAAATAAATAAGGGTTTTATATAAGAAGTTAATGACTGATAGTACGGGAATAGATAGATAGGAAAGCAATCAGATTTGAATTAAGGAGCTGTAAAATGAAGGCTACAGACATCATTACTGGAAGACGCAGCCATACAGTAGAACGTTAAAACGTTTTTTTGTCATGTTTTAGATGTTTTTTTTTTATTTGGTATTTTTTTGTTATGTATTTGGTATTGTATTTGGTATTGTATTCCATATATTATAAAATTTCCATCTTTGAACTTCAATTAATAATAATCTACATCATTTATATGCGCAACTAGGTGCTGTAATCTTAAATAAACTAAAGGGTGATTATCACCTATATTTGTAGAATTCAGATGAAAATAGTGCATCAGTAAAAACTAAGCTTTCTAGAATTTTTTTAGAGAAGGCAAGTGTTATACTAAACAATGTAAGTATTTGAAAGACTAGGAAAACCTTATAAAAAATCCTTTTCTTTGCGTCAGTTTTTGGTTTCAGTAGCATTTGTTTTTCAGAATTTTACAAGTATACGGAAATAAAGAAATACCCCATTTAGTTTATTTGAGTGTAGGTAGCATAAACTGCGAATCAACAATTTTTACGTTTGAACTTTATTTTATAAATGCATGTCATAAGTTAATGTCAGCATCAAGAAATATGGTGAATTGTAACGTGGTGTACTAAAACATCTTCAAACTTCGTTTTATCTTTATTAATCACATTAAAAGAAGCTTATTTTTTTTAACTGGAACTAAGGAGTGACATTAAAACTAAAAACAAATGGAGATTATTCTGTATATGAAATGGGTTTTCTCCTTCCAACGCCCAACTCATTACGCTAAAGTTTGGCTCTTTGTCATAACTCTACTTTTTAAAACAATAAAAAAAACTTTAGCGTGAAGAGCGAGGCTTTGCAGAGCGGATAGAACAATTTCTGTACGTTTTAAGTTTTAATGTCGCTTCTTACTTGTAGTTAAAAAAATACTTTTTATTTAATTTCTGAACGTTTTTGAATTAATACATTGTCAATTAATACATGCTTATAGCATATGAATAATTAAAAAAATGTTGCATACTATTATATTTTTTTTGCTAAATGGCTTTTTCATAGTACCCACCGGACGATTTTGACACAAACAAGGGTTGGGGAGAAGGCCTAGTTGCCCTCCAAATGTTGATTACTTATAAACACAACTAGATTTTTTATTTTTTTTGTGTGAACGTTTTTGTAAGTAATAAATATACGCATTTTACGTTTAACTTACGGAACGAGCTTTTTTTATCAAGTAAATCTGCGAGAAGGTAGCAGATTTGCCCAAGCTGGTAAGCCTATTAGTTTAATAGTTTGTGGTACACACTTTTGCTTTTAGACAATCATGTTGCAGAAAAGTAAGGCAAAAGAAAACAAAGCAACAAAAAAAAATAAAGGTGAAATGTTTTACCCATGCTTGTACTGGATTTTCGTTACTGTTCAGGCTCCCCATGAAATTGGATCCACCTGAAAGACAGCAACTGGACGATTTTGATACAAACAAGGGTGGGGGAGAAGGCCTAGTTGCCCCAATGTTGATTACTTATAAACACAACTAGATTTTTTATTTTTTTTTTTTGTGTGTGAACGTTTTTGTTAGTAATAAACATACGCATTTTACGTTTAACTTACGTAACGAGCTTTTTTATCAAGTAAATCTGTGAGAAGGTAGCAGATTTGCCCAAGCTGGTAAGTCTATTAGTTTAATAGTTTGTGGTACACACTTTTGCTTTTAGACAATCATGTTGCAGAAAAGTAAGGCAAAAGAAAACAAAGCAAAAAAAAAAATAAAGGTGAAATGTTTTACCCTTGCTTGTACTGGATTTTCGTTACTATTCAGGCTCCCCATGAAATTGGATCCACCTGAAAGACAGCAACCGGTTGAATCTGGTTTAACGAGGTCCATAACCTCATTTTCGTGCTTTGCTCCATTTCCAATGTAGACTGCCCAATGACTAAAACATCCTCTATTAAATTCAAGCAGGTCTCCTATGACAATCAAGGGTTTATTTAATAAGAAACACTTGAATGTAAAAAAAAAATATTCTGAATATTCTAGCAAAATTATAAAAATAAACATATATATATATATATATATATATATATATATATATATATATATATATATATATATATATATATATATATATATATATATATATATATATATATATATATATATATATATATATATGTATATATATATATATATATATATATATATATATATATATATAATTATAAATATAAAAATTATAAATATAAATTATAAATAAATCATATAAATTATAAATATATAAATCTATATATATAAAAATAAGTTGTCTGTGTGTGGATCTGTGGATCAGGTGACGTCATGTTTGTCCGCATATGACGTCTGAATTATTTCACACTAATACAAAATAAGAAAAAAAACTAAAAAAGGTAAAAACTACAAAAAAAAACTAAAAAGAAAAAAAAAACTAAAAAAACTAAAAAAAAGGTAAAAAACTAAAAACTAAAAAAAACTGAAAAAACTAAAAAAAGGCAAAAACTACAAAAAAAAACTAAAAACTAATAAAAAAACTAAAAAATCTAAAAAACTAAAAAAATTAAAAAAACTAAAAAAAGGTAAAAAACTAAAAAAAAAACTAAAAACTAAAAAAGAAAAAAACTAAAAAAAGGAAAAGACTGAAAAATAAAAGAGAAAAAGAAAACTAAAAAAATATGAATAAAAATACAAAAAAATAAAAAAGATAAAAACTACAAAAAAACTAAAAAGAAAAAACGAAAAAAAACTAAAAAAGCTAAAAAAATAAAAGAAGCAAAAATCTAAAGAAGGTAAAAACTACAAAAAAAAAAGAAAACAAAATAAAAAAATCTAAAAAAGCTTAAAAACTAAAAAAAAACTAAAAACAGATAAAAACTAAAAAAAGGAAAAAACCATAAAATAAACTAAAAACTAATAAAAAAAAAATAAAAAAAGCTAAAAAACTAAAAAAACTAAAAAAAACTAAAAAAGGTAAAAACTAAAAGAACTAAAAAAGAAAAAAAACTAAAAAAGGAAAAAACTGAAAAATAAAGGAGAAAAAGAAAACTAAAAAAATATAAATAAAAATAAAAAAACTAAAAGATAAAAACTTCAAAAAAAACTAAAAAGAAAAAAGAAAAAAACTAAAAAACCTAAAAAAAGGTCAAAACCAATAAAAAAAAACTAAAAACAAAAAAAGGGAAAAAATTAAAAATTTATTTCATCATAAGTTTTCAACTGACAAAATTACAGACCGGGACATCGGGACACAAATGACGACCGGGACACCGGCACATAGGGAATATGAATGACGACACTCAAAGAGAAAGCGACCTGGACAAAAGGAATATTCGATTAGCAATCAACAAAGCACCGGGACACAAATGACGACCGGGACACAGGGAGTATAAATGACGACCAGGATATAAGTAAAAAAAACTAAAAAAAACTAAAAAAAAGGTAAAAACTACAAAAAAACTAAAAAGAAAAAAAAATAAAAACTAATAAAAAAACTAAAAAATCTAAAAATCTAAATAAACTAAAAAAGAAAAAAAAGAAAAAAGGAAAAAAAATAAAGGAGAAAAACAAAACTAAAAAACGAATGTATATACAGACCGGGACACCGGGATACAAATGACGACCGGGACACAGGGAATATAAATGACGACCGGGACACAGGGACACAACTACAACGGGGACGCCGGGGGGCACAGGGGGATATAAATGACGACCGAGACACCGGGACACATGGAATATAAATGACGCCCGGGACACTCAAAGAGAAATCACAGACTGGGACACCGGGACACAAATGACGACCGGGACACAGGGACAAAACTACAAAGGGGGTGCCGGGGGGCACAAGGGGATATATAAATGACGATGGCGACACAGGGAATGGTAGATTAGCAATCACCATCAACAAAGCTCAAGGGCAATCATTAGAATCATGAGGTATAGATCTGAATACGGATTGTTTTCCCATGGACCATTATATGTTGCATTTTCAAGAGTCGGTAAACAATCTATTTATATGCACAGACAATGGGACAGCAAAGAATGTTGTATATTCGCAAGTTTTACGTAGTTAAAAACATATATATATATATATATATATATATATATATATATATATATATATATATATATATATATATATATATATATATATATATATATATATATATATATATATATATATATATATATATATATATATATATATCTATATTCACAAGTGGGACATAGGGACACAACTACAATGGTGCGTAACTAATATGGCGCGTAACGACTTACGCGCGCGGGGGGGCTTTGGGGGGCGCGAAGCGCCCCAACCAACTAGGTGTTGGGGTGGCGCGAAGCGCCACCCCAACAGCTAGTATTATATAAAAATAAATAGTACATCTAACAAATAGTGTAGGCAATTACGGAAAAAAAATGTCCTTCATTACGAATGACACAGCAACAATATTTTTTCCCTTTAGCATGAATTTACCATACACTTGATTTACGATGCCTTGGTAATTTGACACGTTTAAGCAGTGTCTGGTCAGCTTCTTTAGCAAAAATGTCACAAGACCAATGGCTCTTTTTGACTATCAATTGAACTCTTCCTTACCATGGGTTTACCCATCAATATAATGTCTAAAAACGATAAAGAGGGAGTATTTTGGGTCTTTAACACGGGTAAAGGCTCTGAGCTCTGGTGCAAAGAGTTCTTCAACAAAATGTTAAAGCCATCAATTAGTATCGATTTTGATTAATATTGACAATAAAAGCTATAATACACTCAGTATAGGTTTTGAAATTGTCAAGAGTTTTTTAATGAATACAAAAAGATGATGGGATGTGATTTGAGACAAGATGGAAAATATTTTTTTGGGGGTGGATAATTTAAAATGGTTTCTTTGAAAAGACGATGGACGTTTTCACCATGTGTAATATAATTGTGATGATCTACGCTTTCTACAGTATTTAATCTCGAAACTACCCATACATACACAAAGATAGGATTTCAACGGCTATTGTCAAGACTGGCTTATGCTCGGTGTCAAAAATATTTACATATCTACCAAAAAGCTTTAATGGTATTATTTTTTTACAGGCAACATAGCAGTTTTATTAGTCAAAATTATTACTCTTACTTTATACATATCAAACAGTTCGTGATAACGAACTGTAGTAAGGAGCGACCCGGCTCAATAGTAATCAAAACTTTAAAAAATAGAATTTTTATACCAATGGCTACATCAAAAGAATCGCATTTTAAATCTGATCCTAAAAATATATTTTTCATCAAGTTTAGTTATACCCATCAAAAGTTACGAGCCTGAGAAAATTTGCGTTATTTTATAAAATAGGGGGGGAATATCCCCTAAAAGTCATTGAATCTTAACAGAAATCACACCAACAGATTCAGCGTATCAGAGAACCCTATTGTAGAAGTTTCAAGCTACTATCTAAAAAATGCGGAATTTTTTATTTTTGCCAGAAAGCAGATCACAGATGCGTGTTTATTTGTTTTTTTCCCAGGGGTGATCGTATCGACCCAGTGGTCCTAGACTGTTGCGGGAGGGCTTATTATAACAGAAATGAAAAGTTCTAGTGCCCTCTTTAAGTGACCAAAAAAATTGGAAGGCACCTAGGTCCCCTCCCACGCTAATTATTTTCCCAAAGTCAACAGATAAAAATTCTGAGACAGCCATTTTATTCTATATAGTTGAAAAACCTTGTAAATATGTATTTGGGAATGACTTACTTCCCCACAGTCCCCGTAGGAGGGGCTACAAGTTACAAACTTTGACCAGTGCTTGCATATATTAATGGGTATTGGGAAGTGTACAGACGTTTTCAGGGGGATTTTCGGCTGGGGGAGGGGTCGAGAAGAGGGGGATATGTAAGGGGAACCTTCCATCGAGGAATTTGTCATTGGGGACGAAAATTTCCATGAAGGGAGCACAGGATTTTCCAGCATTATTTAAAAAAAAACAATGAAAAAATAAATGTGGAAAATTTTTTTCAACTGGAAGTAAGGAGCAGCAATAAAAATTTAAACGGACGGAAATTATTACGCATATGAGGGGCTCACCTCCTTCTAATACCTTGTTCTTTACCTTAAAATATTTTTAGTAATTTCAACTATTTATTCTACGACTTCTGTGATTCAGAATCATTCTTAATGAATTGGGACAAAATTTTAGCTTTAGTGTAAAGAGCGAGGTACTGATGAGGGGGTGAACCCCCTCATATATGTAATAAAAATATGAGAATACAAAAGTTCGTTACGTAAGCTAATATGTAAGTTACGTATATATTTTACTAATAAAAACATTCGTATAAAATTTAAAGTTCTAGTTGCCTTTTTAAGTAACTGAAAAACCGAAGGGCAACTACGCTTCCTCTCCCACTCCTTTTACTCAAAATTATTCGATCAAAACTATGAGAAAGCCATTTAGCCAAAAAATAAACATGCAAATTTAGTTTCAACTATTCCTCTGCGGAGAGCCAGAATCAAAACATGCAATGATTCAAAAACGTTCAGAAATTAAATAAAAAAAAGTTTTTTAAACTGAAAGTAAGGAGCAACATTAAAACTTAAAACGAACAGAAATTACTTCGTAGATGAAAATGGCTGCTTCCTCATCAACGCCCCGCTCTTTACGCTAAAGTTTGACTCTTTCTCTCACCTCTACTTTTCAAAGTAGTAAAAAATTTTAGGGCAAAGATCGGACGTTGATGAAGAAGCAGCCCCTTTCATATACGAAGTAATTTCTGTTCGTTTTAAGTTTTATGCCGCTCCTTACTTTCAGTTAGAAAATCTGTTTTTTTATTTAATATAAAGACGGCATTTCAACTGCTATTGTCAAGACTGGCCAATGCTCGGTGTCGAAAGTATTTACATATCTACCGAAAAGTTTTATTGGTATTATTTTTTTACAGGCGAGATAGCAGTTTTTTCTTAGTCAAAATTAAGAAGTCTCGAATTAAGAAGATGCACGAAATGATTTTTCTGAAATCGGACGAAGTACAACGAACCCGTGCTTAGCAAAGTTTATGAGAGTTTTTTGGCTAGTTGGTTAAGGATCCAGGTAATTGAGCTTATTGATCCTAGGCGGTTTAGAAACATGCTGAAAACGTCTGCTGCCCATTATCTGGTAAGTATGTTGCATACAATTCTCAAAAATCTGGATGAGCCTGAGCGCTGGTTTAATCTGATAGCAATCGACTTAAAGAAAACTTTTGACCTAATTTGTCATAGTGCACGGATAAAGAAGCTCCTCTCTAAGTTCAATGTCCACCCTTTTTTTAACGCGAATTATACCTAATTTCTTAGCAAATTTAACACAGTCTACTAAATACAAATAAACATTTTATGATAAAAACTCTAAATTTTGTGGAGTGTTTCAGTGGACAGTAATAGGTCCGCTCCTTTTTTCAATCGGGGCATAAGCATACCAGACCGCTGGAAATATTTTGATGATTTGTCTATTGGAGAACAAAAATGCTATAAAAATATTAATATTATAAAAAATGCTATATGCTACAAAAACATTCAAAGCAGTACAGCAGCCATCATGGCTGACAAAGATGATGCTGGTGAAGACAGGATGGCTGTTAACGTTCAGAAATCTGTTGTGCTGACAGAGAGCTAATGCAGGTATTAGCTCCATGAAGCAGCTGTCTTGACACAGATTTCGTTCAGAACACCTCTTGCGAGTTTATACCTCTTTTATATGGTCTTGCCTTGAATATTGTTCCCCCGTTTGGCATTACTACCTAACTCAGGAACAATTGTACGTTATTGAGATAATTCAATTTCAGGCATTGCTGGTAATTTCAAAAGCGCCCAGAGTCCCATACTGTTCCCTCCTTGAACAGCTTGTCCTAGATTCCCTTGCTAACCGTCGACAAAAACTGTCGCTGGCTTTTGCTAATGGATTGTTGAACAGTTCATACTGCCCCTTGATTTCAAACCACATTGAGAAAGACAAGAAAGAGTAGTGGCAGAAGCTGTAACTCGTATACAGCCAATCAAAGTGTCTAAAAAGAGATCAAACATCTCCCTCAAGCAACATTCTCCCAATCTCCCTCAAGCAATATTAATGTGCTGCCAAGAGGTTTTGAATTCACTCACATATCTCTCAATGATTGATCCAGAGCCTCGAGCGATTTTTTGTGTGCCATTGTGCACTCGTCCCAAATAATAAATTTTGCATTGCTGCAATGCTTTACCCATCCCACATGATTTGGAAATATTGCACGTGGGAGTTTCTGTAGAACGAAAATTCAGAGGCAATTCCAAAGCGGAATGAGTAGTTCTTCCACCAGGCAGCAACGTTGCAGCTATTCAGGACGGCTCAATTACAAACGCTATGTCATTTTTGATCGAATCGATGCCAGAATCAATTTTATCACAGATGTTTTACCAGCACATTTTTCAAAATGTTTTCCGGTACAAATATACAAAAATGTACAAATGTTTTCCTGGTGCATCCAAAAAGAAGATTTCTCCAACGTTGTTATCGACACAATGCATTATCTTATCATAAATGTCGTTTTGCTCAGACGTTAACTTAGAAATGTTATTTTGTATATACGACAATAGATCATTCGTGCTGTAATTTTGTTCACGATCCAATTCTACACATGTTGAAACAGCAGCGTTACGATTGGGTGAAGGCATTCCCAAACCCTGAAGGGGTTTGTTTGCCATCAATACGCACAAATCTTCAATAATAACTAAAGTGTGGTTATAAATTTCTGATGTAACATCAAAAGTCATATCTGACGTCTCTAGCCGTTTTCGATGGAGTATATCCTCGGCCATTTTCGATTTATATTTTTTCCATAACTATATTGGAGTTGAGGGAGAGCAAGTTGTTAATATGATTTCAAACAATGCATGAATTTGACTTGGAGTTGACGTTTCGCACGCGTCATTGATGCAGTTATCCCAGTGTTGGTCATTCTCCAATAAATTCAGAGCTTGGCATGCACTACGGTAAGTGTCATGTATAATACCGTTTTTCATCATCGGGAGAAATTTTGCAACATGCATTCAATTCAGAATTTCTATCACTGATGAAGTACATTTGTAAAAATTTATGATTCTTGCTTGAGAATGGTAGAAGGGACCCTGCTCTATGATAAATTTTTCCTTTCACTTTGAAAGTAGGCAGAAATTGATCTTGATTTTCGATTTGGGCACCAAACGACGTCATTTGGAAACATGAGTGATATTTTCTGATGTTTGACAAAAAAAAACGCTTAAATTCTGACGTAGTTACAGTAAGCAAAGTCTTCAATGGCTCCTGTGGTGCAGCTAGTTGAAGAAGTTTGACTTTTCCTCAGGCGCAACACATTCCCATTGTTTCACCATTAAATTTCAAGGCCTTGCCATAGGGAAGAATTTTAGACATAGTTCCGATTTGAACACATCTACTCACGCTATAATCATCGACTGGGCTCTACCTGAATGCGAGGCGAAAAATTTCAGGTTGTTCTTGTAATTCCTCGGCACGCTTTCTTTTGGTGATTTTTCTTTGAGACGCAAGTCTGTTTTCACGCTGTTGTTGTGATTCCTCGGCACACTTTCTTTTCATACTTTCTCTATTAGCCTGTAATTTCTCGGCACGCTTTCTTTTCATACTTTCTCCATTAGCCGCAAGCCTGTTTTCACGTTCTTGTTGTGATTCCTCGACACACTTTCTTTTCAAACTTTCTCTATTAGCCGCAAGCCTTTTGGCATAGACTCTTTGAGCAGCTTCCTCAGCTGTTGCCATTGTAGGTTCTTCTGTCATGTTAAAATATATATTAAAATTTCTCTTTGAAAGGCCTTCTTATATACTTATAATGGCGTCATAACAAACATGACGTGAGTCGACAAACAACTTCATGATGGCATAATGCTCAATCCTTATAATGACGTCAGTCGACAAATATGCATGACGTCAGTCAACACACAACACACAAACAACTTATTTTTATGTATATAGATGAGGGGGTTCGCCCCCTCGTCAATACCTCGCTCTTTACATTAAAGCTTAAATTTTGTCCCAATTTCTTAAGAATGATCCCCTGAATCACAAAGGCCGGAGGACAAATAGTTGAAATTACTAACAGTACTTTAGCGTAAAGTGCAAGGTATTACAAGGAGATGAACCCCTTACATTCGTAGTAATTTCTGTTCGTTCTAAGTTTTAATGCTGCTCCTTACTTTCAGTTGAAAGAAAAACTATTCATGTTTATTTTTTCATTTTTAAATAATACTAGAAAATACTTCGCCCTTTTCATTGAAACTCTCTTCCCCCATGAGAAATTCCTCCATGGAAAGATCCTCTCACGTAACCCCCTGGAATCCCCTCAAGCCATAAAATCTCCCTGAAAACGTCAGTACACTTCCCAATAAAGGTTTGTAACTTGCTTTACCTTCCACTAGGACTATAGGGAGTAAGACGTCTCCAAAGACACAGTTTAATAGTATTTTTCGACTATGGTGAATAAAATGGCTATCTCAGAATTTTGATCCAGTGAATTTGGGTGGAAATGAGCATTGGAGGGGCTTAGGTTCACTTTAATTTTCCGGTTACTTAAAAGAAGCAGTAGAACTTTTAATTCCCCTTAGAATGAGCCCTCTTGCAACATTCTAGGACCACTGATTCGATACGATGATCCCCGGGGAAAAAAAACAACAAACACGCATCCGTGACCGGTCTTCTGGCAAAAAATATGAATATCCGCATTTTTGTAAATATGAGCTAGAAACTTCTACAGTAGGATTCTCTAATACGCTAAATGCGAGGGTGTGATTAAAAAAAAAAAATTATGACTTTTAGACGGTGTTTCCCCCATTTTCTAAAATAAAGCAAATTTTCTCAGGTTCGTAGCTTTTGGTGGATATTAAACTTGATGAAACATATATATTTAAAATAAACATTAAAATGCAATTCTTTTGATGTACCTATTGGTATTAAAATTCCATTTTTTAGAGTTTTTGTTAAATTGAGGCGGGTTGCTCCTTATTAAAGTTCCTTACCACCAACTGTTTGATGTCATGCACAGCATAAACAACATTGTTGAGTTTCCAACGCATCAATTATTTATGCTATCTTTATAAGTGAGCAATAATTGGGAATTTTCTCTCGAAAAGGGCTTCATATTTTTTCGGAAGAATTGGTATCTTAGGATTTTCTCGCATACAAAAAAAAAAAACGATCTAGATAAGTCAGAAGTCTGAGAAAATTTGTTAACAACCTTGATTTTGGTTCATGGGATATATTTGTATCAAAAACGATTTACAAACACCAAAAGTTTGAGAAAACTCATGGACAGCCTTAGCTTTCGTTGTCGAAATGAAGTCATGTACTATCTTAGTGCATTATATAAACTTTTCTTATGACATTATATAAGCATTTTCTGATATGATGTTAAGCATTGCATAAATAAGATTGTTGAGTTTTCAACGCTTAGATTATTTGTTCAACATATTTTGGAAGGCCCAAAAAAAATGAAAAAGTGCAGTTGTAGTATAAATTCTTTGGAACGCACACCTGAACTACCAAACGTTATAAGATGTGCAAATCGACCGTCAATTATGATAGCACTAATACGGGCAGCTAAAGCAAAAACCGTCGCTAAATTATATGAAGTAATAAAAATCCAAAAACATGTCAGAAGTGAAAATGAAGTTCAAAGATATGGGTGGTTAATGCAAGTACAAATGCTCGTGATGAGAAAAATTAACTTACCAAAACAGAGCATTTTAGTAAATTTTTTCGTTGGATTTTCTTCTTTTTTGCACCACTCAGAAACAAGGCCTACGTTGAGAATTGGACTGCAAGAAAAAATCTCAATGAAAACATCATATCTATTCTTTCAAAAGTATTTTTCGGAGGAGCTTTTTAGTAGCTCACTTTACCTTCACTTTATCTTCAAGTTCTTCAAACGCAAGCAGGCAATGCTGTATCTAGGGAAGGAGATTGAGCTTACCCAGAATGTTTGTCTAACTTGTCAAAACGTAACAACATGACTAAAACCAAATTTAATGCGTTGTTTTAAAGTTTTTTACCCCACCCCACATAAAAAAAAAATATAGTTATGGTCTTAGAAGTATGAGTGCAATAACTGACTTCGAAGCTTGTTGCTGGATGTTGAGACCAAGGCTTCATATTTCTATCCTAATTGCCTTTATATTATTTCTATTTCCCAAACTTTTATCATATTGTAATCTAATCATACTGTAATCATATATCTAATCATATCTAATCACTTCTATCATACTGTGATTCAATCAAAACCCAAATTAGTCATGGCTTTACCTCTTTCTCAAATTTGTCGAAATCATAACTATATTATAGGCGGCTCCTCCTCTTAAGTTTAGCTTTCATAACCTGTCAAGTGACTACTAGATGTTTATCTTTATACATCCAAGAGCTGGGATTATTCTAGGGCTCTTTCATAAATTTCTCATCTGAATCAATACCATATTAATTATATTAGCAGGTATTGATTGTCACAAAACTCATGCAGAGATGGTCGATCGTTTTTTTCAATCACTATTTATAGTATGTAAGCTTAGTCATGGGAAGGTTCACAGCATTCGAAAATCACAGCATTCACAACATGGCGAATCAGTGATATTGCCAATGGTTTCAATTGATGAAAAAAGTGGATGGGAAAGGGCAAATGAATTTTTTCTAAGCCTTGGAGAAAGGGATGCTAAGTTATTTTTATTATACTTAAATAGAAATAACACTAAAAGCCCCTGGATATTCCCAAAGTGGTGTAGAAATGCTTAAAAAGTCAAAAATAGATTAATTAGCCTTTGTTATAGGTACAGCGATGGAGAGGTTGATTAAAAGAAGGCTTGAATTTGTGATGGGTTAGAAGAAGACTCTGTGGACAGCTTTGAATGGTAGAAGCAAGAAGCACTCAATGGTTTTCAAAATGGCTAAGTCTTAGTATCAAGTTTTGTTTTTTAGATATTATGGATGTTTTTGACAATGTATTTCACTGAAAATAATCAATGAACTCGCATCAGAAAACAATGCTAAACATGCAGCTTCCTTCGACAATTATTTAAAGATGCAAGGATGAACGTAAAAATTACACACACTATCAGATACTACAGCATTTCCTAAAAGAACTATTCTCAATGTTTGAGTATGCACCACAACATGTACAACATAACTCAAAGTGATAAAGTTACCTAATTAGAGCTCCCTCTTTTAGTATAACACAGGAAAAGATGAGCCATAATAACAATGCGCAAGCTGCTTTGAAATAGCTTGTCAAGTCTTCCCCTCGTCCCTTAAACTACCATAAGATGACACACAAGGAAGATTTAGGTCCCCAGTTGTACCAGGCAAAAGCAACAATTCTTCTTCTTCTTCTTCTTCTTCCCACTCTGAAGCAGCCTGTCTGACGCCAGCATAAATTCTCAAGACCAATGTGGCTTTGAAATAGGAGCTGATCAAGACTGGGACAATTCTGGATGGAGGTTAAACTGGTGTTTCACATCATAACCTTGGAAGAAAACCTTCAAGATTTTATACAGGAGGCTCAATAGCTCCTTATCTTGCTGAACATAGAACTAAAGTTAATTTAGTATTATATGTCTTTCCTAGTAGCATAAACCAGGATGAAGGGGCATCAATGTATGAAAATGTTAAGGAGAGCGTAAGGAATTTTTTATAAAGATGCACATTGAGTGCTTAACACAAGGGAGGAGAGGGCAATGTTTCATTAAAATACTAAAAGAATTTGTTTCAATATCTAGTAAACAAGAAGCTCAAACTCCTTAATTATCAGCTATAGAGGCAACTGGATATTAACTTTGAAAAATGTTCACAGTTAACTTTGATTCAGAAAACATTTAGGATTGATTTAAGTTTGGTTTTAATGATGAAACAATCAATCATTAAAGAGACCTTTGAACAATCACAAGTCAGTGAAGGTAAAACTTGATTTATGTTGTGTTTTGATTTTGGATTAACATACTTCAGTCTCAAGGCATCAACGGCACAAAAAATGAAAATTGGTGGATAGGAGACTCGCATACTCATATAAAATAAATAAATATAAATAAATATTTATTGTTAAATAAATATAATTAAATAAATATATAATATTTATTAAATAAATATATTTAATAACATATTTATATAAATTTATAGGAAATAAATTTATTCTCTTTTAACCTCGTCACACAGTTTTACAATGGATTCCACGTTTATTACTGATCAAACAGCTCGTGGTAACGACCTGTAGTAAGGAGCGATCCGGCGCAATAGTAAATTAAACTTTAAAATATGGGTTTTGATACTAATAGACGCATCAATAGAACCGAATATTTTTGCTGATTTAAAATATACAAGTTTCACCAAATTTAGTCTTACTTATCAAAAGTTACGAGTCTGAGAAAATTAGCCTTATTTTGGAAAATAGGAGGAATCACCCCTTTTTAAAAGTCATAGAATCTCAACGAAAATCGCACCATCATATTCACAATATCAGAAAACCCTACTGTAGAATTTTCAAGCTCCTATCTATAAAAATATGGAATTTTCCATTTTTTGCCAGAGGATCGATCAAGGGTGTGTGTTTATTTATTTTTTTTTTTTTTCTTTTTTTTCTTTTCCCTAGGGGTGATCGTATTGACCCAGTTGTCCTAGAATATTGCGAGGGGGCTTATTATAATGGGAATTAAAAGCTCTAGTGTTCTTTTTAAGTGACCAAAAACATCGGAGGGCATCTAGACCCCCTCCCACCCTCATTTTTCCCAAAGTCAACGAGCCGAAATTCTGAGATAGCTATTTTGTTCAGCATAATCGAAAACTTATTAACTTTGTCTTACTCCCTCACAGTCCTGGGGAAGGGGCTACAAGTTAAAAAATTTTACCAGTGTTTAATTATGTTTATTTTACCAGTGTTACCAGTGTTTATGCCTAGCAATTATTTATGAGACGTTTTCAGAGGATTGTTTTCTTGGATTGAGTGGGGTTGAGGGGAGGAGATTACATCGAAGGATTAATCCATGAAGGAATCTGTCTTGTAAGGAGAGAATTTCCTTGAAGGGGGCGCAGGATTTTCTAATATTATTTTAAAACAAAACAATGAAAAGATTAATATTAAAAAGTTTTCTCAGCTAAAAGTAAGAAGGAGCATCAAGACAAAAGGAGCAAAAATTATTAATCATTTGAGGGGTTCACCTCCTCCCAAATACCAGCTCTTTACACTAAAGTATTTTCAGTAATTTCAACTATTTCTTCTACGGCCATTGTGATTCACGGGTCATTCTTAAAGAATTGGGACAAAACGTAAGTTTCAGTGTAAAGATTAAGTTACTAAAGAGGGGGAAACCCCCTCATATGCATAATAAGAACATACGAATTTAGAAGTTCGTTACGAAAGTTAATTCAAAAGTTGTGTATGTTTTTTTAATAAAAACGTTCGTAAGAAATTAAAAGTCTTAATTGTCTCTTTAAGCAACCAAAAAATTGAAGGGCAAGTAAGTCTCATTCCCCACTTCTTTTTTCTTAAAATCATCTGATCAAGACAAAAAAAAAAAAAAAACATTTAGAAAAAAAAACAAAGCAAATTTCCTCCTAAGTATCCATGTGCGGAGAGCCGATTCAAAACATGCATTAATTCAAAAACATTCAGAAACTAAATAAGAAAACAAGTTTTTTTAACTGAAAGTAAGGAGCGACATTAAAACTTAAAACTAACAGAAATTAAATTACTCCGTATGAATAGGGTTGTTCCCTCCTCAACACTCCGCTCTTTACGCTGAAGTTTTTCACTGTTTTAAAAAGTAGATTTGAGAGAAAGAGTCAAACTTTAGCGTAAAGAGTAGAGTGTTGAGGAAGGAACAGCCCCTTTCATATACAGAGTAATTTCTGTTCGTTTTAAGCTTTAATGTCTCTCCTTACTTTCAGTTGATTTGTAATTTTTTACTTAATAGTCATAAAAAACGGTGTTTCGTGACATTTTCTCTCATTTAATCATAATTAAATTATAGTTGATAAATCACCATATTTAACTAAATAGGGAATAGCCCATGTAGAAGTGTATTTTGAAAATTATGAAAACTGAGAACAAATCTTCATGTTGTTGAAGACGAGAACTGACTTAAAATTCAATCAATTCAAGTAACCAGCATATTTGGGGTGTGGTAACCTTGTACCAAGCCAATTTACTATAATATGCTAAGAAAATCCTACCTTACTTCTTTTTTTCTGATATAAGGATGGGTTTAACAAAGAGCCCCTCATTCAACATATGATAAACGAGCTTGCTCAAAAATTCATTTGTGCCCCATTGAATGCAACACGTTTTAAGTCAATCAAACTTCAGTCACTAGTAGGCTAATATTGGAAAATGTTAATAGAGGCAAGCTAACAAACTCACTTCGAGTGCAGGGATTTGCACTGCACTCTTCCCAAGAAAAGCACTAGAAAACCACGAACCACCTTCTTTCCGTCAAGGCGGTTTGCCGAAAAGACAAATTTGAGTCATTTATTATCCTTCATCCGCAGAACGTACCCTAGCCATCTCCACCTTTCTCTCATTATAGCTTTAGAAAGCAACATTAAATATGATTTTTAATCAGCCAGAACAATTCGTATGCCATTTTTCTGGAGAACATCAAGCAAATCTTAATCTGCTTTTCGGAGCGCCCATGCTTTAGAGCCATGCTTGACAGCTGTCATCACTGTAGCTTCCAATATTCTAATGTTGGTTTACACTCTTATTTTTATATCCTTCCAAATTTTTTTAATTGTTAAAAACACTGTGAGCCTTGGTTATATTACCTTTAACATCTTCATTGCTCCCACCTTCTATATCAAAAATAATACCAAGGTAAGTGAAGCTGTCCGCCTGGTGAATCATTTCGTTGCCCAACGTCACCTTTTCATCTTCACTTACTCCTAGCCTCAGTGACTTCGATTTCTTAAAACTTATTTTCAAATCTATTCTAGCACTCAGAACTGAAAAAACCTCTGAAAGTTCGTTAATTTTGCTCAAACTGTCATCTAGGATGCTTAAATCATCAGAATAATCTAATTCTATGAGAGGTTTTCCTCATCAATTGATTCTTTGGTCTCTCAGTGGCTCTCCTGTACTTTTTCATACAAAATGATCCATATAAAGGACGATAAAACACAACACAGCTCAACTCCTAATTTAATACGAAACCAGCTGCTGACCTCATTTCCTACATAAGCCGCAGCAGTGTCATTCTTGTACATAGCATTAAATACTTTAATGTATTTGTCTGGTATATCATACAAGGATGCAACCTTTGCTAAAGCTCTTCTATCAACAGAAAGGAACGCCGACTCATAATATATAAAACTGAGGACCAAAGGGGTTTGATAACTCAGGCACTTCTCATTTATTAACCTAAGAGTGAAAATTTGGTCAAAATTCGGTCGAAAATTGGTGTATTTTTTTTCTAAGACCATAACGTTCCTCTCTTGAAACTTTTTCTGTATCATATTTCAGTTAAAAAGTATCATTTTACTATTAAATTGCTACCTACAGAGACCAGACTAATGCGAGGATAATTACCACAGTCATCCTTATCATCTTTCTTATACAGTAGTTAAGTGTTTTTTCTAGTCGTTAAATCCCTCTTTTCGAATAAAATCTTTATCATAGGCAGCACAATAGCACTTTGTAATTAAAGTCCAATGTATCAATTATATATTTTATCCTTTTTTTAAACACGGACACTTCATATAGAAAGAGTTGTCGAAGAAATATTAAAAAAGCTTAATTGAAAATAGAGAGGGCTAGTATCCTTTTTAATAGTCAAAAGTGATTAGACGGCATCTAATTCCTCCTCCCCAAGCCCACCATTTCCCAAAATACATCTGGAAATTATATTTTTGAGGATGCCATATTAGTTACGCGCCATTGTAGTTGTGTCCCTATGTCCCACCTGTGAATATAGATATATATATATATATATATATATATATATATATATATATATATATATATATATATATATATATATATATATATATATATATATATATATATATATATATATATATATATATATATATATATATATATATATATATATATATATATGTTTTTAACTACGTAAAACTTGCGAATATACAACATTCTTTGCTGTCCCATTGTCTGTGCATATAAATAGATTGTCAGGTTTACCGACTCTTGAACATGCAACATATAATGGTCCATTGGAAAACAATCCGTATTCAGATCTATACCTCATGATTCTAATGATTGCCCTTGAGCTTTGTTGATGTTGATTGCTAATCGACCATTCCCTGAGTCGCCATCGTCATTTATATATCCCCCTGTGCACCCCGGCGTCCCCTTTGTAGTTATGTCCCTGTGTCCCGGTCGTCATTTATATTCCCTGTGTCCCGGTCGTCATTTGTGTCCCGGTGTTCCAGTCTGTGATTTCTCTTTGAGTGTCCCGGGCGTCATTTATATTCCTTGTGTCCCGGTGTCCCGGTCGTCATTTATATCCCCCTGTGCCCCCCGGCGTCCCCATTGTAGTTGTGTCCCTGTGTCCCGGTCGTCATTTATATTCCCTGTGTCCCGGTCGTCATTTGTATCCCGGTGTCCCGGTCTGTATATACATTCGTTTTTTAGTTTTGTTTTTCTCCTTTATTTTTTTCCTTTTTTCTTTTTTTTCTTTTTTAGTTTATTTAGATTTTTAGATTTTTTAGTTTTTTTATTAGTTTTTAGTTTTTTTGTAGTTTTTACCATTTTTTTAGTTTTTTTAGTTTTTTTTTTTTTACTTATGTCCTGGTCGTCATTTATACTCCCTGTGTTTCGGTCGTCATTTGTGTCTCGGTGCTTTGTTGATTGCTAATTTATATTATATTTATATTTATATTTTTTATATTTATTAATATTTTTTTAGTTTTCTTTTTCTCTTATTTTTCAGTTTTTCCTTTTTTTTAGTTTTTTCTTTTTTAGTTTTTAGTTTTTTTTTGTTTTTTACCTTTTTTTAGTTTTTTTAGTTTTTTTAGTTTTTTGGCTTTTTTAGTTTTTTTATTAGTTTTTAGTTTTTTTTTAGTTTTTGCCTTTTTTTAGTTTTTTCAGTTTTTTTTAGTTTTTAGTTTTTTACCTTTTTATATTTTTTTCAGTTTTTTTTTAGTTATTAGATTTTTACCTTTTTTTAGTTTTTTTAGTTTTTTAGCTTTTTAGTTTTTTTTTCTTTTTAGTTTTTTTTGTAGTTTTTACCTTTTTTAGTTTTTTTCTTCTTTTGTATTAGTGTGAAATAATTCAGACGTCATATGCAGACAAACATGACGTCACCTGATCCACAGATCCACAGATCCACAGATCCACAGACAACTTATTTTTATATATATAGATATATATATATATATATATATATATATATATATATATATACTAGCTGTTGGGGTGGCGCTTCGCGCCACCCCAACACCTAGTTGGTGGGGGCGCTTCGCGCCCCCCCCAAGCCCCCCCGCGCGCGTAAGTCGTTACGCGCCATAATAGTTACGCGCCATTGTAGTTGTGTCCCTATGTCCCACCTGTGAATATAGATATATATATATATATATATGGTTTTAACTACGTAAAACTTGCGAATATACAACATTCTTTGCTGTCCCATTGTCTTTGCATATAAAAAGATTGTCAGGTTATCCCCCTGTTTCCCCCGGTGTCCCCGTTGTAGTTGTGTCCCTGTGTCCCGGTCGTCATTTATATTCCCTGTGTCCCGGGTCCCGGTCATCATTTGTATCCCGGTGTCCCGGTCTGTATATACATTCGTTTTTTAGTTTTGTTTTTCTCCTTTATTTTTTTCCTTTTTTTTTCTTTTTTAGCTTATTTAGATTTTTAGATTTTTTAGTTTTTTTTATTAGTTTTTAGTTTTTATTTCTTTTTAGTTTTTTTGTCCCGGTCGTCATTTATATCCCCCTGTTTCCCCCGGTGTCCCCGTTGTAGTTGTGTCCCTGTGTCCCGGTCGTTATTTATATTCCCTGTGTCCCGGTCGTCATTTGTATCCCGGTGTACCGGTCTGTATATACATTCGTTTTTTAGTTTTGTTTTTCTCCTTTATTTTTTTCCTTTTTTTTTCTTTTTTAGTTTATTTAGATTTTTAGATTTTTTAGTTTTTTTATTAGTTTTTAGTTTTTTTTTCTTTTTAGTTTTTTTGTAGTTTTTACCTTCTTTTTAGTTTTGTTAATTTTTTTTTTTACTTGTGTCCTGGTCGTCATTTATACTCCCTGTGTCCCCGGTGCTTTGTTGATTGCTAATCGAACATTCCTTTTGTCCTGGTCGCTTTCTCTTTGAGTGTCGTCATTTATTTTTTTCTTTTTTAGTTCTTTTAGTTTTTACCTTTTTTAGTTTTTTTTTAGTTTTTAGTTTTTTTAGTTTTTTACCTTTTTTTAGTTTTTTTAGTTTTTTAGCTTTTTTATTTTTTTTATTAGTTTTTAGTTTTTTTGTAGTTTTTGCCTTTTTTTTAGTTTTTTGTCCTGGTCGCTTTCTCTTTGAGTGTCGTCATTTATTAGTTTTTTTCCTTTTTTTTTTAGTTTTTTATTGGTTTTTACCTTTATTTTAGCTTATTTTTCAGTTTTTTCCTTTTTTTTAGTTTTTTTTTATTTTTTATTTTTTTTAGTGTTTTACCTTTTTTAGTTTTTTTAGTTTTTTTAGTTTTTTAGCTTTTTTACTTTTTTTATTAGTTTTTAGTTTTTTTTTGTAGTTTTTGCCTTTTTTTAGTTTTTTCAGTTTTTTTTTTAGTTTTTTATTGGTTTTTACCTTTATAGTTTTTTAGTTTATTAGCTTTTTTATTTTTTTTATTAGTTTTTAGTTTTTTTTGTAGTTTTTGCCTTTTTTTAGTTTTTTCAGTTTTGACGTCACCTAATCCAGTTTTTTCAGGTGACGTCACCTGACACATCCATCCACACATCCATCCACACATCCACAGACAGACAACTTATTTTTATATATATAGATATATATATATATATATATATATATATATATATATATATATATATATATATACTAGCTGTTGGGGTGGCGCTTCGCGCCACCCCAACACCTAGTTGGTGGGGGCGCTTCGCGCCCCCCCCAAGCCCCCCCGCGCGCGTAAGTCGTTACGCGCCATAATAGTTACGCGCCATTGTAGTTGTGTCCCTATGTCCCACCTGTGAATATAGATATATATATATATATATGGTTTTAACTACGTAAAACTTGCGAATATACAACATTCTTTGCTGTCCCATTGTCTTTGCATATAAATAGATTGTCAGGTTATCCCCCTGTTTCCCCCGGTGTCCCCGTTGTAGTTGTGTCCCTGTGTCCCGGTCGTCATTTATATTCCCTGTGTCCCGGGTCCCGGTCATCATTTGTATCCCGGTGTCCCGGTCTGTATATACATTCGTTTTTTAGTTTTGTTTTTCTCCTTTATTTTTTTCCTTTTTTTTTCTTTTTTAGCTTATTTAGATTTTTAGATTTTTTAGTTTTTTTTATTAGTTTTTAGTTTTTATTTCTTTTTAGTTTTTTTGTCCCGGTCGTCATTTATATCCCCCTGTTTCCCCCGGTGTCCCCGTTGTAGTTGTGTCCCTGTGTCCCGGTCGTTATTTATATTCCCTGTGTCCCGGTCGTCATTTGTATCCCGGTGTATCGGTCTGTATATACATTCGTTTTTTAGTTTTGTTTTTCTCCTTTATTTTTTTCCTTTTTTTTTCTTTTTTAGTTTATTTAGATTTTTAGATTTTTTAGTTTTTTTATTAGTTTTTAGTTTTTTTTTCTTTTTAGTTTTTTTGTAGTTTTTACCTTCTTTTTAGTTTTGTTAATTTTTTTTTTTACTTGTGTCCTGGTCGTCATTTATACTCCCTGTGTCCCGGTGCTTTGTTGATTGCTAATCGAACATTCCTTTTGTCCTGGTCGCTTTCTCTTTGAGTGTCGTCATTTATTTTTTTCTTTTTTAGTTCTTTTAGTTTTTACCTTTTTTAGTTTTTTTTTAGTTTTTAGTTTTTTTAGTTTTTTACCTTTTTTTAGTTTTTTTAGTTTTTTAGCTTTTTTATTTTTTTTATTAGTTTTTAGTTTTTTTGTAGTTTTTTGCCTTTTTTTTTAGTTTTTTGTCCTGGTCGCTTTCTCTTTGAGTGTCGTCATTTATTAGTTTTTTCCTTTTTTTTTTAGTTTTTTATTGGTTTTTACCTTTATTTTAGCTTATTTTTCAGTTTTTTCCTTTTTTTTAGTTTTTTTTTATTTTTTATTTTTTTTAGTTTTTTACCTTTTTTTAGTTTTTTTAGTTTTTTTAGTTTTTTAGCTTTTTTACTTTTTTTATTAGTTTTTAGTTTTTTTTTGTAGTTTTTTGCCTTTTTTTAGTTTTTTCAGTTTTTTTTTTAGTTTTTTATTGGTTTTTACCTTTATAGTTTTTTTAGTTTTTAGCTTTTTTATTTTTTTTATTAGTTTTTAGTTTTTTTTGTAGTTTTTGCCTTTTTTTAGTTTTTTCAGTTTTGACGTCACCTAATCCAGTTTTTTCAGGTGACGTCACCTGACACATCCATCCACACATCCATCCATCCATCCATCCACAGACAACTTATTTTTATATATATAGATATATATATATATATATATATATATATATATGTTTTTAACTACGTAAAACTTGCGAATATACAACATTCTTCGCTATCCCATTGTCTGTGCATACAAATAGATTGTCAGGTTTACCGACTCTTGAACATACAACATATAATTGTCCATGGGAAAAACAATCCGTATTCAGATCTATACCTCATTATTCTAATGATTGCCCTTGAGCTTCGTTGATGGTGATTGCTAATCGAACATTCCCCTGTATCCCGGTCGTCATTTATATATCCCCCCTGTGCTCCCCGGCGTCCCCGTTGTAGTTGTGTCCCGGTCGTCATTTATATTCCCTGTGTCCCAGTCGTTATTTGTGTCTCGGTGTCCCAGTCTGTAATTTCTCTTTGAGTGTCCCGGTCGTCATTTATATTCCCTGTGTCCCGGTGTCCTGGTCGTCATTTGTGTCAGGTATCCCGGCCTGTAATTTCGTCAGTCGACAAATATGACGTCAGTCGACTAACAACTTCATGACGTATATATATATATATATATATATATATATATATATATATATATATATATATATATATATATAGATATATATATATATTCTATATATATAAAAATAAGTTGTCTGTCTGTCTGTGGATCTGTGGATCAGGTGACGTCATGTTTCGGCTGACGTCATGAAATTAGTTGCCGTCATTTTTGCTTTGAAGGTGACGTCATTCAAGTTATATAAGACATATGTTCGCGTAGAAATCTATTAATGTTTAAGTTTACAATGACTGATGAAGATGCTCAAAGTCTATGGGCACACGTAAAAACATTAAAATTAACTACAAATATGCGTGTCCGATTGCAAAACGATGACTCTGGTCAAACATTTTCAGATCAATTGCTGGCAATGGGAAACGGAAAGCTCCCAGTAGACTCAATTTCAGGACGTATACAACTACCTGCTGATTTCTGTAATTTAGTGACGTCCAAAAATAAATTGACTGAAAAAGTATTTCCGAATATTCTAAAAAATTATAAAAATAATAAATGGCTAAGTGAAAGAGCGATTCTCGCACCCAAAAATATAGACGTCCACGAAATCAACAATATTGTTTTGACCAAGATTCAAGACCAGGCAGTCCTTTACAAGTCAGTCGACACAGTTTTGGAACCAAATGAAGCGGTTAATTATCCATCTGAATTTTTAAATTCCATAGATCTTTCAGGGTTTCCACCACACGTGCTACAACTAAAAATAGGCGTACCAATAATACTTTTAAGAAATATAAACCCACCAAAGCTTTGCAATGGCACTCGACTTGCCCTAAAAAAAACAATGGAAAACCTAATAGAGGCCACAATCCTGACAGGGCCTTTTGAGGGTGAGGCTGTTCTTATTCCTCGCATTCCCATGATTCCAACGGATCTGCCTTTTCAATTTAAAAGATTGCAATTCCCAATTCGATTAGCATTTGCAATCACCATTAACAAAGCTCAAGGTCAATCATTAAAAAAATGTGGTATTGATCTTAATACTGATTGTTTTTCCCATGGACAATTGTACGTTGCATGTTCGAGGGTCGGTAAACCTGACAATCTATTTATATGCAGCGAGAATTGGACAGCGAAGAATGTTGTATATTCGCAAGTTTTACGCAGTTAATTTGTATTTCGGAACCAAATGAAGCGGTTAATTATCCATCTGAATTTTTAAATTCCATAGATCCTTCAGGGTTTCCACCACACGTGCTACAACTAAAAATAGGCGTACCAATAATACTTTTAAGAAATATCAACCCACCAAAGGTTTGCAATGGCACGCGACTTGCCGTAAAAAAAAAACAATGGAAAACCTAATAGAGGCCACAATCTTGACAGGGCCTTATGAGGGTGAGGCTGTTCTTATTCCTCGCATTCCCATGATTCCAACGGATCTGCTTTTTCAATTTAAAAGATTGCAACACAGACAATGGGACAGCGAAGACTGTTGTATATTCACAAGTTTTACGTAGTTAATTTGTATTGTATCTATCTATCTATCTATCTATATAAAAACGAGTTGTGTGTATGCATGTTTGTTTGTTTGTAAAAAGAGCGTTTGCATATGACGTCATTATTAGTACATACGGCTTTGTATATGGACAGACAATGGGAAAGCCAAGAATGTTGTATATTCGCAATTTTTACGTAGTTTGAAACACATATATAAATCTATCTATATTCACAGGTGGGACACAGGGACACAACTACAATGGCGCGTAACTAATATGGCGCGTAACGACTTACGCGCGCGGGGGGGCTTGGGGGGGGGGCGCGAAGCGCCCCACCAACTAGGTGTTGGGGTGGCGCGAAGCGCCACCCCAACAGCTAGTATATATATATATATATATATATATATATATATATATATATATATATATATATATACTAGCTGTTGGGGTGGCGCTTCGCGCCACCCCAACACCTAGTTGGTGGGGGCGCTTCGCGCCCCCCCCAAGCCCCCCCGCGCGCGTAAGTCGTTACGCGCCATAATAGTTACGCGCCATTGTAGTTGTGTCCCTATGTCCCACCTGTGAATATAGATAGATATATATATATGGTTTTAACTACGTAAAACTTGCGAATATACAACATTCTTTGCTGTCCCATTGTCTTTGCATATAAATAGATTGTCAGGTTTACCGACTCTTGAACATGCAACATATAATGGTCCATGGGAAAACAATCTGTATTCAGATCTATACCTCATGATTCTAATGATTGCCCTTGAGCTTTGTTGATGGTGATTGCTAATCGACCATTCCCTGTCCCGGTGTCCCGGTCGTCATTTACATCCCCCTGTTTCCCCCGGTGTCCCCGTTGTAGTTGTGTCCCTGTGTCCCGGTCGTCATTTATATTCCCTGTGTCCCGGGTCCCGGTCGTCATTTGTATCCCGGTGTCCCGGTCTGTATATACATTCGTTTTTTAGTTTTGTTTTTCTCCTTTATTTTTTTCCTTTTTTTTCTTTTTTAGCTTATTTAGATTTTTAGATTTTTTAGTTTTTTTTATTAGTTTTTAGTTTTTTTTTCTTTTTAGTTTTTTTGTCCCGGTCGTCATTTATATCCCCCTGTTTCCCCCGGTGTCCCCGTTGTAGTTGTGTCCCTGTGTCCCGGTCGTCATTTATATTCCCCTGTGTCCCGGTCGTCATTTGTATCCCGGTGTACCGGTCTGTATATACATTCGTTTTTTAGTTTTGTTTTTCTCCTTTATTTTTTTCCTTTTTTTTCTTTTTTAGTTTATTTAGATTTTTAGATTTTTTAGTTTTTTTATTAGTTTTTAGTTTTTTTTTCTTTTTAGTTTTTTTGTAGTTTTTACCTTCTTTTTAGTTTTGTTAATTTTTTTTTTTACTTGTGTCCTGGTCGTCATTTATACTCCCTGTGTCCCGGTGCTTTGTTGATTGCTAATCGAACATTCCTTTTGTCCTGGTCGCTTTCTCTTTGAGTGTCGTCATTTATTTTTTTCTTTTTTAGTTCTTTTAGTTTTTACCTTTTTTAGTTTTTTTTAGTTTTTAGTTTTTTTAGTTTTTTACCTTTTTTTAGTTTTTTTAGTTTTTTTAGTTTTTTAGCTTTTTTATTTTTTTTATTAGTTTTTAGTTTTTTTGTAGTTTTTGCCTTTTTTTTAGTTTTTTTAGTTTTTTAGCTTTTTTATTAGTTTTTAGTTTTTTTTGTAGTTTTTGCCTTTTTTTAGTTTTTTTAGTTTTTTAGCTTTTTTATTTTTTTTATTAGTTTTTAGTTTTTTTTGTAGTTTTTGCCTTTTTTTAGTTTTTTCAGTTTTGACGTCACCTGATCCAGTTTTTTCAGGTGACGTCACCTGATCCACGATCCACAGATCCACAGACAACTTATTTTTATATATATAGATAGTTTTTTTTTTTTTTACTTATGTCCTGGTCGTCATTTATACTCCCTGTGTC
>NW_027062942.1:0-62934 GCF_032884065.1 Artemia franciscana
AGTGCGGTCCCTAAGGAAAAAGGTTATCTACCTTTGGTCCATATCTCCTATGTAGGTACTTTACACGTCTGTTGGGAATTCCTCTATCTGAAACAGCCCACAAATAATGTTTTCTATTGTGTTCTGAATTTTTCTCCCAACCACAGGTGGGGTTATGTTGTCCCCACAAGCGTAATTATTTGCGCTTTTGACTATTTGAAAAAGATAATGGTTTCTAAAATCTTATCAATATTTTTGGAGGGGGAGAAACAACAAACGAAATAGGAGGGAGTTGGTGGCCTTCTTACCACTTTTTAATATTTCCTTTCAGTTTTTCAACTCAATACCCTATCCTGTCCTTAAAATATTGGAGATCGTCTTTTTTGATAAACTGGCTGTACACAGTGTCTTTTTATTTAGTACAACATGCCCCTAAACAGTATTCAAAGCTTCAAGTGAATGCATTAGCCTTTTTGGATACACCCAAAATTAAATACTTTTCCCTTTTCTATATGATATATCACGCTTGAAAACAATGGGCATATTGCATAAATTGCAATGCTTGCCACGGAGCTATAAGGCAAGGTATCTCTGTGAATATAACAGTTAGAATTTTTGAGTTTTTTGAAAGAATTACATTTCCCAATTTAGCCTAAAAAAAACCAAGAAGGGGGTATTGGTTGCTCTCAAATCTGTCTTCCACATCTCCTCAAACTACTTTGAATTTTTTAGCTTAAGATCCTTAGGCATTTTTTAGATATTGGTTATATTCTCTTTTTAAAACCAACAAGCACATTGCAATGCTTGCCACGGAGCTATAGGGCATGGTATCTCTGTAAATATAACAGTTAGAATTTTTGAGTTTTCTGAAAGAATTACATTTCCCAATTTAGCCTAATAAAAACCAAGAAGGGGGCATTGGTTGCTCTCAAATCTGTCGTCGACATCTGCTCAAACTACTTTGAATTTTTTAGCTTAAGATCCTTAGGCATTTATAAGATATTGGTTACATTCCCTTTTCAAAACCAACAAGCACAGAGTGTGTTTTGATTCTGTTCTGAATACTCGCAAAATGTCATGAAAGTTTTAACTTCAGAGTCAGACAATTTTATTGCCTTTTTAAGTGAAAAGCGTAAATTATAGGAATAATTTAAAAACAGAGACATCATAAATAAATTTAAGTAGAAACTTGTACACTTTGTACCCTTGTTCAATTCAGTCGGGTAATAGTTTAATGTTTATTTTTAGAGGGCTTAAAGTAGAATCTTTAACAATATTACCTGTCTTCTCCCTTCTCGAGCTTCGCGAATGTGGACTAATCGAACTTCTGCCAAAACTTGCCAAAAGATTTGATATTTTGAGGATTTTCAGGATATTAATTTTGAACTTACAGAAAATGATAAAGGAGATGATCAAATGACCAAAAAGAAAATATTTTCATACACATATTACTACAACTACATCTACCACTGCCACTTTTGCTACCACTACTTCTACAGAGCACCCTAAAGCCACAGAAATACATGGAAATAATAAGGTGAAACCTGAACTAAGCTGAAAGATTGTACGTAAAGACGTATTCTTATAAAAAAGACATTATTTAAAACTATTTCTTTTTCAATTACACTATTCGAACTAGGTATAGCACTTTCATTTAGAATTAGTCATGAAACAGCTCTCCATAAATTTCTAGTGCCACACTAGCTGAGGGGAAAAATAAAAAACAAGATACCGTCGATGGCGAATATTGTATTTTCCTTTCCTTAAATAAACCTACGTATTTCCTTTATTGTTCAGGCCAAGAGACTGTAAGTTTCCTGTCTTAGGAGGCTCGGACAAGAGGGTTCTAGTTGTGCACTTAATGTTTCTATCCAGCATTTTTCTTAGGAATTATGGGTTATTTTATTTCTTAAAATAGGATGTCATTGTCTCTTACTAGGTTGCTAGCTACCACTCTAGCTCGGATAGCAATGAAATAAAGATTTTTATACATTTTTCACTTACCAATATGCCACTTACCAAATGGAAATAAGCTGATACTACTGTTGGTACTAGTGCTAGTGCTATTACTTTGAGCTATTACCAGAGAGTGCTGGTTTCCCTCCGATTACTTTTAACTCTTAAAAAAGGAACTAAAACTTTCAGTTGTAACTTGAATGAAAGTCTTCCAAGTCTTATAAGACCACCCTTTCCATCAAAGATTATATTTTAACAGTGTGTGACACACATAACTTACAGTCATTGCGTTATATCTCCTTTGGACTATTCTTACGTTAAGGCTTTCTCAATTTTTTTTATGAGATACATCTTAGGGACAAAGAGCGTGAAGAGCTGGCTACCTTACATCACATTTGGCAGAGAAAAAGGGTACCAAAATTTTTCGGTCTTCAATTGGACTTAAAAATTTCAATTTAAAGGGTAATATGCTGAGAAAAAAGACCAGAATAATTCCTCAATAATCACCGCAAACTCACTCTTATCACCTTTCTGGAATAGTGGTTTTAATAGAGTTTTATTTTCTAAAATCTTTAGGTACTATCACCTTTTTCACAAATCATATTCAAAATCTTCATCAACTTAATTATAACTCCAGAGCCACCATATTTAAGGGAATCATTTTCCATGGTATCAGCACCTGAGGCCTTATTATTGTTTGATCATTCCAGTCCTCTCACTCATAAGAAAATCTTCCTTCACATCCAAGGTTTCACACACTCTTTTTTTATTTTCCTCTATATCTGTTCTTGCAGCTCTGATTTGGCTAAGTACATTTTGTTTTCTAATGATCTGTTACTCAAATATTTTTGTACCAACCCCTTCTCCTATCTATTAAACCTAGAGCTTTTTTACAAATATTCGTAGCTATGCTTTAAACTTTGTTTCCTAAGACAACATCAGCAACTAATTGTTTTCCTAAAATTATTCTATCCATTTTCCAATTTGTAAAACCTTGAACTCTCTAGCTTAGTTCTCAACTGTTCCTGGCAAGTTTCTCTAAAAATTGTATGAAAAGAGCATATATTCCTGGGAGGTATTTACCATTCTGAAATTTCAACCTTAAATTAACCTAAACACTATTGAATGGTATTCTTTACTTGTAACATCAATAACAGCACTCTTTTGTGCTCGTGTTTATTTTATTGGTCCTGGCATTCTATGATTCACAAAAACATAATCAATAAGCTTTGCTATATTACCTTCACGTGAATACCATGTTAATTTGTTGGCTATTGTTTCACCAAACACAGTACTAGTTATAACAAGCTTATTACACCTACAAAGTTGCAGCACTATGTTGCCATTACTGATATCAATTTAAAAACCAAATTTACTTGGACTAGGATACCTTCTATTCTCGTTTCTACCGACATATGTGTAAAAATATCCTAATAAAACAACATTTTTCTACCTGGAACACTGTCTATTTGCTGGTGTAATTTTAAGTAAATTTCATTTAAGTAACTAGTCTCTCAGTCAGCTGGTTCTATGGCAACATAAGCTATTATAACTAAAGCCCTGAACTTCTTAGTCATAAAATGAGCACTTAGTATTCTATTATTATTATCATCTCAGGCTATACGATACTTCGCATTTTCATTATTCATCATAAACCCGGCTAATTCTCCATCCCTCTTATCTACCCCATCCTTCCTGCCTGAGCTTGTAAATTTGATATCACCTGCTTAATGTTTCTTACCCCTGGGATATGAGTTTTTATATTTCCCAATAAGTCTAGTTCAAATCATATGAATTTTTGAGTCAAATTATTGATACGATTGTTATTTTTAACGCCATAGCATGGGAAATGGGTAAACGCTTTCCTCCATTCGCTGTTACCATGGCACTTGGCTGCTTCAAGAAGATATGATGGTTTTTTCATGTTAATGAAAGATTTAAGGCAGTCAGGAAGGAGACCAAGGGTTACGACCCCCTCTTCAAGCTGAGATCATTGTGCCCCAGCCTGTGGGGGAATATGCAAAAATCCCCACCAAAAAAAGTTAGTTTATAGATTAGTGATTGGTCCCATTCATATGCCGTTTTGGCTTTAAACAATATATGAATGACAGGCCTCAAAATTGGGGAATAAAAATATTTTAAATAGTGTAGCAAGTGGTATATTGTAAATTTTTAATGACTATAGTGGAAAGGAACCACCATTTCGTCTGATCATGGTCTTGGTGCAGATGTAGTGCTAAGTCTAGTTGAGCATCGTCCATAAGGCTATGCTCTGATATGTTTTGATAAATTTTAAGGCATATTTTATTTCGTATAAAATCTTTAGTCAATGGGGATTGAGTGAGTTGGGACAGTGAGAATAAACCAAATGTGGGAGTGTGAAACTCCCACCTTTGAAAAGAGACCAATAAATGAAAAAGGCGGGAGGGAGATCGGTGGACTGGCAAATAGAGCAACATTCTGGCACTGTTGGGACGAAGTGGTAAGACAAAAATCCTCTTCGTCTCATTTCATCATACGCCGGGCCTAGCCCAAGTGATAAATACAGACGATGGAGAAAAAAGAGACAGGCTCAAATCAAATTTACTAAACCTCTTGTCTCCAAAGAAAATAACACTTTGATGGTTGGGGCTAGTGTATTAATAAGGGGGAAAATGGTGCAGGTCCTAAGATATCCCACATGCATATATTGACGAATTGGTCAATTTATATAACCTTGACACAATTAAACTATTTTGATTTCATTCAACAGTTGCACTGGTTTGAGCAGTAGTAGTAGAAAAATTGGCACAACGAATGCTGTAGTGTAGTGTATTGTAGTGTAAAAGTAGTGTATTTATATACACTTCAAAATCACCCGTCCTCCTCTCTCATTGTTTAAGGATTTATACTACCTTTTTTTACCCTCCTCTTGAACATACTTGTCCAGTTTGACACCCTGGTATCTGTATTCACTTGTTTTTCCTTGATTTTTAATGACCTATTTAATTTTGTTTTCCTTTGTATTTAAATCAGTTTTACCTATTTTTAGTCTTTTGAACCGTTTTACCTTTTAACCCAAAAACTCAAATTCGGCGATTTGGAAGTTTTGTTGGTATCTTTGTAGACCAAACATCTTACCTTAATCCCATCATGGTATCTCCATATTAATTTAGGTTAACAATCCCCTTGTCACACGCTCAACTTAGTGCCATTTGTTGTTCCTGAGATTTACAATCACACTCCTTTGATGATCGAGATAAATACAGTTTTATCGAATTATTGTAACAGCCCCCCCCCTGGATATTTGATGAAGATTCTGATTTAAAGACCTTACTCGTTTTTGAGATATTTGCCCTCTTAGAGACTATTTTCATTTAATAAGAAAAAATTGTATCAGCGGCTAAAGTATAATCGCTCTGGTTTTTGTTGGGTTTCAGATATTTGTATTGATACCAAACACAATTTAACAAAAGAGCTGTCCTATACAGATGAATCTTATAGTTAAAGATACTTCCCAGATAATTGTTCAATTCCAATTCCTCCCTCTGGAGATGTGTCTCAAGAGGTCCTCCCTGTGCTCTCCTATCCACCCATGATATTTCTATTTTCAAATGGAATTCCTATTTCTACACTGAATTCTTTCCGCCAGATGCCTCCCTTCTGTCTTAATACGAAGGATATTTTGACACTTTCATTTCTATCTGTCTTCTAGAAAATTTTATTGTAATGATTGATTCTGTAGTGCGCTTCATACTGCACTTTAAACATAAGTATCTTCCAGCAGAGATAAAGTGATCTGTTTTCACTTTCCGCATTATAATAGGCTAGTGGCTATTCATAATGATCTCTTCATGTGGATAATTGTTATCCAAGGATTTGTAGCTTCTTTTTCCTTGATTGGAGATCTCACTCCAATATCAAAGAAAGGGAGTTTACCACCCATTGCTGGTTATTCCTCCCTAAATTATCAGTTGACACTTTCTGCGAGCTTTTTGAACTGCTCTTTATTGACAATCTGAACGTGACATGTTATGTTCCATCACATCAGTTTGGTTTCCATCCTTGTCTCGGCTGTAGCCATGCTTTAACTGTTGTTCTGAACTCATTAATTTAAGCAGGTGCGTCAGAACAAGGTCTTGTGCTTGCTGGTCATGATTCGTGCAAATCATCTGATGCTTTCATTCATGACGCTTTTAATCCATGCAATAAAACGTGGGGTGGGCTTTCTACCATCGGAGCCCTCTGAGATATATATTCTGGTGTTGAACTTTACCAAGTGCTCCAATCACAATATAAAGAAGATATTTGGCCAGTGGACTATTCTGCTCATAGCCACACAGCCACTCAAGATATTTTACGGACGTTAAGAAAGCTACCCATTAAGGTGTCATTTCCCCTCATTCACTATTCAATGACGGAATTCGTAATGCAGAGTTTGATGCTCTCCCGTCTCTCAAACTAGCCCCTCTTAATTGTTGTCTTGTCTATTTTACAGATGTAATTTTGAACTTAAGTTGCACTATCTAGTACATTAGTAACGTTTCAGTAAAAATCTGAGCATGCAAAACTTTCTCTCGAATTCAGTGCTTAAAAGTTAGAAGCTGTATTCTTTAAATGGAAGCATGCACATCCTGCACATAGTCCTCTTTGCAATATTAGGATCAAGCCAGTTGATCATATATACAAACCGGAATTCCTAGAAGCTCACATCGAACTACGAATAAAAAAAAATTATGCTACTTTTGTCACAAATAGGCTAAATTTCAACCTCTGCCTTCTTTAAAAATTGTGATTCAGACACTTTATCATATTGCAAATATGTCACCGTTTTCAAATTTTTTTTACTAAGATATATAAGTCAGAACTTAGCTCATTTTTTTTCGTTTCACGGAGTATCATCTACGTTTCCCCAATGGGCTCCAAACTCTCATCTTAAAGGAAATCCAATTTAGCTGACCCTGTTATGTGTGAAGAATAGCAGATCCCTGTTTTTAATGTGTGTCTTCCGAAACTAAACAATCTTTGGAGTCTAACATTATCAAAGTGATTTATAGAATTCTTTGATGTGAATTTTTTTGTGGTTAGTCTTATTTTTGTTTGTGCACTTTCTTTCTTTTATTTGACAAGGTTACAAATAAATAATGATAATATTATTGAGTATTTAGTTTAAAATTCCCGTCACCATAGCCTCAAAGTTTCATATAAATACTCATGTGAAACCCTTGTGCATTGCAGATGGATTCTTTTAGCAAACTGTATGGTTTTGCAGATGCGTCCTTCTGGCAATCTATATACGGATAATATTTTTGATATGGTCCAAGATCCCAATTAACTTGACCAGTATAACTTCTTATGAGATCACACAAATACACTCACCGAGAGTATTGATTCGCATTTGTCCTCTTGTGTTTGGTTTGGCTTGAATGGAAAAGTTTCAGTTTAGATTTCTTAGTTACTACTTAGATTTTGAGAATATACTTTTTTGAGACACAGACACATATGTTGTCTTTTCATTTCAGCCAAATATCCCCACCAATATGGATGGTCAGTTTCGTCTTAAATCCTTTTCTTTCCTTTAGACATTGAATATTGGCCATTTAAATTTTTGACATAGTGCCTTTTTTAGTTTGAAATATCCAACCCCTTCAATATTCACTGAAATTTCAAATATAATGTCCATAGCCACTTCTAATATATTGCTGATACGAGCTATTGGGGGATCTTTATTTAAATTGGGTCTTTTGATTTATTTCAACATGCAATGAAAGTTTCAAAAAATGCCTTTAGCGTTTTCTTATTGATATCCAATACGAAGTTTTGACATCATATCTTACCTTTGTTCTTTAAACATACAATTTAAAATACTTCTACATTTTTTCTGAGAGCTTCCAATTCATAGCCTTATTTATTTCATAGAAATTGCAAGTCTGTTCTTTTCACAATCTTATTGCATGCAGCGTTTTACTTCTTAGTGTATAGATTTATATCCCACACAACATACCGGTAGAAAAGCAACTTTGTACACATAACCCCTTTTAAGATAAATCAAATATAAATTTTAACAACCTCAATGCACTTATGATAAGGGAAAATTTTTTAGCTAGATTCAATGCTTTATATTTGTCTACGTTCTACTATTTTGGAAAATGTGTGCTTACTCCTCAAAGAAAAATGAAAAAGCTTTGCATATATGAGTAGGGAGAATATTATTCAAAAAGAAGAATGAAAATTATTCGTAGAATTTGGTCTTCAATAGGTCTGAATCAATTTTTTCATTAAAGGAATCCTATTCTGTTATATTTTTTTTCTGTTAACAGTATTCTCGTGTAAAGTTTTCTTTTTAGGTCATTTATTAGAAACACTTTCGAATGGTAGCATTTAAAAATGAAAACAGAACTCCAAGAATCAACACGACTAAAGTTATATCAGCGGAGGTTTCTTTGGTTCTTCAGGTCTAATTCAGGCTTCTTCGTGCCTGGAGTCAACACAGAAAAGAAATATTTCTAAAAGAATCAAATATACCCAATTTTCCTTTATTCATTTTAATACCCTTTATTAGCCCCCCTCCCTTGGTGCTACTAAGTTAAAATTTTAAATGATTAATTCCTCCGTTCATAATTGCCTTAAATTTTCAGATAGGTCCCTTAAGCTGTTATTCTATACTATTTGCCGAAGTGAGATATTACATATACGGCCCACTTACATCTGGATACATATCGCGTGTTTTGGTTCAGGTCAAAAGCAAACTAGATATTGCTGCAAACTCTCAACATAATTTACCTGACTGATCCCGAGATTATGTGGATATAAATTCTTGTAAACATGGTTACGTGTCGTGAGTCATAGCTTCTTTGGCTAATGAATATAACAAATTCACGATAAGAGGACATAAGCCATGACAAAAAATATAAAACAAAGGACAAATACATAGAAATGATACAAATCCTAACAATCCTAACCGAATCTTATAGAAAAGTAGCTCTGTGATTCATCTTAAGACAAAGGAATCTTGCTAAATTTCTGATACTCATGCAACACCCATCCGCAAAAACTCTCACCAATCACTAAAAGTCAAAGCCTCACTGCGAAATACTTCAAACCTCTGATCACTCAGATTCTCAAACTCACAAGCCAAGGGACACACACTCTCATTTAAATATCGACACACAAGAAAAAAGGAAAGACCAGCATTTGAACTTTCCCTCTCGATAAACGTTATTTTTTGGCATACTGGCAAACTGTCAACCCTCATTAATGTGATAAATTAATTTTATTTTATCTGACCCATCTGAACAAATGAAACTTCAACACAAATCTAATTCTACAGACAACTAAGACCATGTAAATTTGAAATTGAGTACTTGGCCTGTCGTACCTGTATTTCCCTGTTCGTTCTAATCCATTCAAATAATCGACTCACTTGGCCCTCAAATCCTCGAGCCCTAAACTATTCCCCCACATATGAACTACAATATAGTTATCTAATATACTCTTATTTTAGTAGAACCAAGTATACCATTCAGCATTGCCTGAAACTTTTATCTAAATACTTTTTGCCAAATCTTCTGGATAATACAGGGTGATACTCTTGCAGTATCATGGATATTGTTGACATACAATTTGATTCAACCGAGTGCAAATACTGTATTTTTATGCAGCTTAACATTCCCCAGACATTTCCTCCAAGGAAATTGAAAATATGGGAGTCTAGTTAATTTGATACAGACAGTGTCTTCTAATATAAATTATAGTCCCACCTAAAATTCTCTGAAAAGTTTTTGCTTAATTATCTTAATCATTTCTGATATTTTACTAATATGTCCTTATTATTATTCAAGTGCAGAAAGTGCATTTGGTGTAGTTCACTATCCTCCTCAGATTTTCTTGGAAATTTCAGCTTTCCATCCTTAGCGGTATCTCAAAAATTGCATATACATCTTATAAATTACGTGAAGGGATGATCATTTACGTGAACGTTACGTAAAGTAAGTTTATGAATCAGTTCTATTATGGAACTCCATCCTTCCAGATGTCCTTCTATTTATTTCTGCCAAGGCAGTTTTTCGTCGAGGGTTTCCAGTTCGGTAATTTTTCTTTTTCCCCTTTGTTATTATTTTTTCTGTTTTTTATTTTCCTATTGTTTCTTCTCTTAGGAAATCTTTCCCGTCTTGTATATCTCAGTCCTATTCTTTTTTACATTGTTTTTAGGAATCCGCTTAACTTTTAATGTCTTTGTTTATTTGTCTTTTTTCTGGGTTTTCTCTGATGTTCTAATATCAACTTGGTCCTTCCTGTTTCTCTGGTTTCATGGTTTCTATTTATTTCTATTATTATAATTATTACCAATATTTTATCTGTATATTAGTGTTTATTTTCCGTCATATTTATTTCTCATGTAATGTTTGATATAGGGTTATATCTATGGTTCATTTAGTGCTCTATTATTGTGTTTTATGGCCCATAATAGGCAAAGCTTCTTGGGCCGAATAAACTTTTACGTTTTTAATTGTTTTTTAGTATTAGTAAACTAAATGAATGATGGATTGATTGATTGAATTTAGTTTTGTTGGTTCAACTTGTCAATCTGAATGCACTTAAAGTTTCAACTTGAAACCCTTAGCCCTTTCTTGGATATTACCGATGTGTTGTTTCGAAAAGCTGTATAGAGATGACAGAGACAGTGTCTTCTGATACACTTCAACATAAACCTTAACAATTGTACAGAACTTGAACTTCATGACCTTAGCCGCTACTGAGAAATTGTAGATTCACCATTTTCCGAACTTTTTTAAAAGTCCATTGATCTAGTTTTTAATGCCCCTCAAATTTATAGAAAAACTAAATTTCACAGCCAGTTTGTACACAGCGTCTTTCGATTTAGTTTAACAGGAAATAAAACTTATAGCTTATCACTTATTGCTGTTATTTAGATAATGTAAGTAAACGGTCTTAACAACATAAAAAACAAGGTGTTTAAATTATTCATTTAAACTTACCCCTGCAGTTTAAACTAGGGCGTAGAAAGTTTAAACCCCTCAAAATATTTGTCTGACGTTGTAAAAATGCATAAAAAATAAAAATTTTATGTAATTTTTATTTTTATCCCCCCCTCAAAAAAATATCCTGGATACAGTTTTGTCCGAGCTTTACATATTTGTTATATTTTATTACATTATATTTTATATTTATTTTATATTTTATAAATATATATATATATATATGTTTATTTATATATATTTATAGATATTATATTTATATTATATATATTTTATATTATTATATTTTATTATATTTATTACATATTTATTACAGCCTTTACCATTCTTAACGTATTGCAAACACAGCCTTCTGACGACCTTGACACATATAATGTCTTTTAATATATTTCATGAACCCACACATCTAAACATCTCCTAAAGGTTCTAAGTTAATAAACTAAGGCATTCCTTAGATATTACTGGTACAAACTTTTGTATATATAGATGTACCTAGTATCTTTGCTATTTACACCAAATCCTGAGAGTCTAAAACTATTCCCCTTCGCCTCGTCTTCGATATTGCCGATATATTCTTTCAAAAAATTGGATATGTGGACTGTTTTTGTTCATGGTTTGATAACATGGGTTAAGATATGTGAAACGACAATTTTCTGACTAAATTAAATGTTATTTATTTGTCTACCTCCCGTGAAAGCAAAAAGACAACTTTGATCTTCCAGGAAATCTTGATCACAATATCGCCTTAATTAACTACAAAACTTCGGATATCAAAACGATTGGTTGTTTTGTTCACATCTGCATTTGTTCTTTGTGTTTTAGATTTAATGATTAAAATTTCTTTAAGACTAGGAGCTTACATATGGGTGCTAGACACTCTCTTCCTTGTCACCTTTTACATAGAATATATTGACTTATATAACTTCTGTTCTTGAATATTTTCATCTGAAGCACTGTTTCCAAACTCAGTTTGTGAATTATGTTAGTAACGTATTGTTTCCCTGGGAGTTGTCACTGAACGCTTTCTTCGTTCTAACAATCTAGATTCTAATCTTCAGTTAGGAGATATTCTAATTAGAAGATAATATTCTTAATTAGAAGATAATCGCAAAGCATATTAGATTGCCTCTCAGCCTTAAGTTTTTACTTTAAAGAAAGACTCTGGCTATCCACAAATAACTGGATTTTGTTCCAACAGCCCACTCTGTGTTAAAAAAAGCGACTATATGCGCAGTGGTGGTGGACTAAATATATGGTTTAAGGTGCAAATATTCTTAAAAGTCAAATATCTCAAGGACATACTTTTTTGCAATGAATATCTCATTAATTTGATGGAATGTATTATAGAGAAAAGTTACAGAAATGCAAAAGTATACTCATCAATTCAACGTCTGAAAACGCTCAACTGATTGGCAATAAAAAGTATTTCAGTACTTTACCCTATATTCCAAAATGCAGTGACAAACAATCAAAAATTTAAACGAAAATCTAAAGTCAGTTTAAAACTTAAAAGTTTAGACAAACCATATTGTTGTTCAACTCTGAGAAAGATAAAACAAGCCCCATTATGTTTAGTTCTGTCTTTAAAATCCCATGTTTCTGTGGTTGTTTCCAGGAATACCCAAAACAATCTGCGTAGAGATAACTGGATCAGACATCCTAAGTCACTGAAGGGTAAATTACTTTCAAAATGATCTAATTACAATAAAAATACTCTGAAGTGAAATGTACAAATACCATTTTGAAATTTAAAATACTATTACAAATTTTTAAATAAACTGTTTTTTTATATTTAATTACTAAAGTACGCATTTAAATACAGCAATAAACACGAACCAAAACTAATGAGAGATAATACAGAAGGATTGCTTTGTGAGGTAACTAAATAAGAATTATTTAGGTTGCACTACACTAATAAGAAATTATACAAGCCAAGAAAGATGAAAACCATGAAAATCTGTTTTTTATATCGCAATTATTTTTCCTTCCTATTATCTTCACGTTAGTTTCTCTTGCATGCCAAAATATCACTTCCAAATTAGAAAAGGTGCTGGACAGGAGCAAACGAAGTGTTTGAAAAGTTATGTTTGTGAAAAACTTCTGGCCGAGTGTCATAAGGAAAAACAGAAAAAACATTCTTCGCTCTTGTCTTCGAAAAACTCTAGAATATTTGATTTTCCAGAAGTATCATTCTATTCCAACTCGGTACTATCCACAGGATTTTGCCTGAACCCTAAAAGTAGTAATTGCTGCATTGTTTTCAGTAGAATACTCCTAGAGCCTCTTCTGTGTGGAAACGACTCTCAAATATATTGGGATTATTTCTAAGGAAATGATAAGGTTTTTTAAGCCCATTTCTCTCAAAACAGCAGAGAAAAGCCCCCTCAAGAGAGAGATACAGCTTTTTCTACTGAGAAATGTAAGCTGAACGTGTATGAAACAGTTTTCACCACATACATCTCCTAATAAACCAAACTTGAGGTAAATTTAATAAAGCTATACACTAACCTAAGCAACTCAAAAATCCAAATTTGAATTTAGTGCTTTTAATTTTCAACGAGACATCAACAAAATGTATAAACTCAGCAAAGGCTTAAGTTACCTCCGGTTAGTGATTTTTTTTTTAGCCAAATATGGAAATGCAAAAAAGCAGTTAGGACTGCAAACTGGAGTAAATCTAGTAGCATCTGATAAGCAAACCATGCAGCAGACGTATTAAAATTTACGGTATAGTGAGTTATCCTGAATCAGTTTAGTTCAGAGACACACGCACAAAAAACAAGGTTTGCGACTATGAAGGAGGAAACAGCTGTTAGAATGCCCGCCTACACAATCAACGGCAACATTTTTTAACTCCTCCATCCTCTACAATGTCAGATGTTTAAACATTTGTCCTAGAGTCGAGGGGATGGTTCATCATTTATGTTTTTTGGTGTTGTTTCTTTTTGTGCTTTGCTTTTTTTGTCGTTTGTTTGACCATACTCATTTTATTGTGGTATGACAAAGGGAACGAATAGAGATTATTATTGTTACTATTAAATCAATTTACATATCTAGTGTAAGTTGCTCTGCTATAGAAAGATGATAATTCACACGATTTGTTAATTTATGTATTTCAAACAGAATATTTCATCTTAAATACAAACTTCAAATAATAGATCAGGTTTATCTTTAAACTTTATTTTCAAATACATCGCATTCAAATATGCATAAAATTTGCCTTCGAAAAACATCTCATTTAAGTATGTATCAACTACGTATTTGAAACACATAGCATTTAAATATGTGTTTTAAATACATTTATTCAAATACTGCCCTATTACTATCAACTGTTGACAAATCCTTGAACTTAAGCCAGCCACCCTAGAGTTTTGATTCTGCCTAGGCTCAAGAGATCCATAAAATTCATTAGGTTTTTATTTTATATAGCTTTCGTTATTACCAAAGTAAAAAATCTCTACATATTTTAAATGAGGCTCTTAAAAGAAGAAATATATTAAAAAAATCGTCATCAACAGAGAAACTTTTCAAACATATCTAATTTCAGTTTATAATAAAGTTTTTAGCTTTGATATTTCATAAAATCTGCTTAGATAATCTATGTGCCGCTATTGATATTTAAAAATACCATACCTGGTTGGTGACTAGCATACAAAAACACTCAGATCAAGTGATTTCTATGGTTGAAAATCCATTCAAATTTTTTGTTTTGTTATTCTGTTGCCCTTTCAACGAGGCTTGGAAATGGTCTCTTTTTTTAGTGATTTTTTTTTTGTCCTCACGGCTTTTACTCATCCTCTTTGCAGTTTTTTAACTAAGGACGATTTGGGGAGGGGGGGTCTTTTACTGGCTAGAATTATCCACGTGTACTATTTTATTACTTTTATTTTATTTTTCATGCTTAGCCAGTTTAGCCTTAAAAGTTACAATGTTTACCAAAAGCTTTATGAGAGCTCCTGATGTTTTTCAGGATGAGCTAAAAGTATCAAGTTGCAATTTCAGGAATGTCTAGAGGGCTATTCTATTTCATAAAAAATGCAATAAGTGCAGAAAAGATGTCAAAATGACATATTTGCGATATGTAAGTAATAATTTAAGTTATTGAGTAGAAGCTTGTAAATAATATTAAGGGTATTTTTAAACAGCTATCACTTTTTTGACCAACTATATGAGTCAAAATTTTCAGATTTCTTATGTCGAATATCTCATTTGAAACGTTAACAATTTTAAACATTCAGAAGATCTTCCAATGGGACTCCTAACACGCTCAATGGACTATATCAGAAGACACTGCTTGTATCCATGATGCCAAAAAGTCATGTCTTAAATATATCAGGAAAGGTTTATGTTATCAAAATTAAAATTTTCGTGAGGATTTGAAAGCGATTTTAATCCTACCAAAAGACTGAAAATTTGAGAAAGGGGGGGGGGGTAAACCAAATTAGAAATAAAAATTTGAATGAAATATGTGAAAATTAGGTAAATACAATATGCCAGGAACAGTTAACACTTTTAGGTTAAAATGTTCTTGTGATAATGACTTTAATCAAACTTTATAGATAAAGATTTAAGTATTATCTGCTCGATTTCGTTTAACAATCCCCTCAGCCCCCTTTAAGGTTTCAAACTAACACTCTTAGTCATTCCTAATTATTTCAGAATTTTTTGTTATGCCTTCCTGCTTAAGATATTGATACCTGTAATGTCTAAATTATGGTGTCATCTAAATTATTTTGGAAACACTTAATGGTTTCTGTGATTTTGTAGCTATGTTCATTTGACAAAATGGATTCCCATTATGTCATTTGGTTAAGTCTAACATCCCATAAGAATTTAAACTTAAAACCGTTAACTTCTCTTAATGTATTGCAAATAGGCACTTTTGAAAACTTGGATTCATATAGCTTTCTTTGACTTAGCCTTACAAACTCAAAGTGTCAGCTTAGTGCCCCAAGTTGCAATTGTCATGTAGCAGATTTTCTTTTAATTCAACTTGGATATACTTAACTACCTTTTTTTATTTAAATAAGTCTCTTAAAATTCCCAGAAATTTTTAATATCATGCCCTTAGTCGTTCCTGAGAAATTTCAGGTGTTCCCGTTTGACAGCACGGATTTATGTAGTTTCATTTGTTTTAGTTAAGCATCATCCTCTACTTTGTCTTAAAGCTCAATTTAATACCCTTAGACAGGCAAGAGCCATTATCAGTAAGCACTTCTGGAAACCTTAGGAAGTATATTATCCTTATATTTCTTTTCAAGTGCTTTGAATGTCTCAAATTAATAGCCTTGACTCTCCCTTATGCTGTGACGTTTGATGACAGATGTGCTCATATTCTTTTTCTATCTGTTGAAACTCAAAATTACAGTTTTCTTTTGAGCATTTTTAAATCGTATTGGTAAAAATGAGCATTTTTTTGTAGAATTACAGGTATTTGTAGAAAAATAGATATATGTTGTCACAGCATAGGCAAATTCTTTCTAGAAAAAGACAATCGATAATGGGCAGAGAGTGCTACAAATTGTTAGGTAGGAGCATATTATTATAGCCATTCTATGTTGTGGTCATAAAATATCAAAAACAAGCAAACAAACAAATTAATATTGTATTATATTTATGGTAACACCGCTAACCCTACTGATTCTGAAATTTTAAACCAAAGACTGGCAGGATCATTGCAAATGTTACCGTGAAATATAATCTTATTCTTATACCATCTGTTTGAGCTATACCGCTTTTTTCAAATCTACTTTTGTCCGTTTGATCTTGGTTTTTGAAATAAAACGTTCCGCCAAGAAGCCAGACGTTTTAAACTTTAACTTATTGAATTGGCTCATGCAATTCAGGGGTCCACTGAAATATAAGTTTTCCTTTAACAAAAATTAAATAAATAAAGTAAGTTTCTTTTAACTGAAAGTAAAGAGCGAAAATAAAACTTAAAAAGAAAAACTTAAACAGAAATTACTCCGTATATTAAAGGGGCTGTTCCCTTCTCAACACCCCACTCTTTACGCCAAAGTTTGACTCTTTCTCTCAACTCTACTTTTTAAGACAATAAAAAAACTTTACAGTATGGATTGGGGCGTTGAGGAGGAAAGAGTCCCTTTCATATGTGGAGTAATTTTTGTTTGCATTAAGTTTTAATTTCGCTCCTTACTTTCAGTTAAAAAGAACTTTTTCTTATTGAATTTGGGAACGTTTTTCAATTAATGAATGTTTTGAATTTGGCTATCTACACATAAGTAAATAAAATGAAATTCATATTTATTTGGCTAAATGGCTTTCTCATTGTTTCGATCGGACGATTTTGAGGAAAAATGAGCGGAAGCGTAGGCCTAGTTACCCTCCTAGTTTTGGGTTATTTAAAAAGGCAACTAGAACTTTTAGTTTTTACATACTTTTTTGTAAACATATACGTAACGCACGAATTAACGAAAGTAAAACAGTTCAAAATAGGGATAAAACCTTTTAATTGACAGAGAACTGATATAAAATTATTTAACTGGGTGTTTCGAACACGTACACAGTGTTCATCATCAGCAGTAAAACGGCTGATATAAGTAAGATGTCAGTAAGACAGCTGAAACAGCAGTAATCGTCAGCAGTTTTACTTTTGTCATGGAAAGGCAGTGCAGTCTTTGAAGTTATCTACGTACACATTAACTTGCGTAGCGAACTTCTATATTCGTGTATTTTTATTACGCATATTAGGGGGTTCACCCCCTCGTCAATACCCCACTCTCTACACTAAAGCTTAAATTTTGTCCCAATCCTTAATAGTTGCCCCTGAATCATAAAGGCTGTAGGATAAATAGTTGAAATTAATAGAATTACTTTAGCGTAAAGAGCAAGGTATTAGGAGGAGGTGAACCCTTCATATGTGTTTTAGTTTCTGTTCGGTTTAAGTTTTAATGCTTCTCCTTACTTTCAATTGAAAAAACTTTTCTTATTTTTTTTTCATTGTTTTTCAAAACATACTAAGAAATCCTGCGTCCCCTTCATGGACATTTCCTTCTACCATGACAAATTCCTCCATGAACATTCCCCCCCGCATAAGCCCCTTCCCTCAAACCTCCCCTAATGAAAAAATTCCCCTGAAAGCGTCTGTACACTCCCCAATAACCATTACAATATGTAAACACTGGTCAAAGTTTGTAACTTACAGCTCCTCAGATTGAGACTCTGGGGGGTACGTCGTCCCCAAAGACATAGTTATTTTGTTTTTCGTCTATGCTGAATAAAAAAACTATCTCAGAATTTTAATCCGGTAACTTTCGGAAAAAAATGAGCTTAGGAGGGGACCAAGGCCCTCCGATGTTTTGGTCACTTAAAAAGGGCATTAGAACTTTTAATTTCCGTTAGAATTAGCCCTTTTGCGATATTTTAGGACTATTGGATCGATACGATCACCCATGGGGAAGAAAAAAAACAAATAAACATGCGTCCCCTGATCTGTCTTGTGGCCAAAAATAAAAAATTTCCACATTTTTGTAGAAAGGAGCTTAAGACTTTTACTTTAGGGTTCTCTGATACGCTGAATCTGATGATGTGATTTTTGTTAAGAATCTAAGACTCTTAAGGGGTGCTTTCTCTTCCTTCTTAAATAAAGTAAATTTTCTGAGGACCGAAGCTTTTGATGGGAAAGTCTAAACTTGATAAAACTTGTATATTTAAAATCAGCATTAAAGTGCAATTCTTTTGACGTAACTATTGTTATAAAAATTTCATTTTGTAGAGTTTCGGTTACTATTGAGCCGGGTCGCTCCTTACTACAGTTCGTCACCACTAACTGTTTGATATTAATTTTGTATTTAGTTTGACTTTAGACCTCAAAGTTCATTTTAGACTTCAGGCTATATATTTCTAAGTTAATGTTGAGAGCTTTGCTGCAGTTGACACTTGTAAATAAAAGCGAGTTATTTTAATAGTTGTAAGAGATTTTTAACCGAACCCTGGCATGATAGGAAAAGAGTTTTTCGCGAAGTCCCATTGTTATAATATCGACATGGGGTATTTTTTCCTTCCAAAAAGATAGCTAAGAAGACACTACTGGTGACACTGATCATGGTACCATGGACAGAATTCTTTTAACCTTACCTCCTCCAGAGGTAATACACTTTTCAAACCTCCACTGGGTATGATTTCAGTGTTGAAAGAAAGCATAGAAACTTTGATACCATCCGAATGCAATACAAATTCTCTAATGTCAGCCAGTAGTAGCATCAATTTGATTTCGCTACATGCGTTGGAATCCCTGAATTACTCTAGTGACGTTAGACAATTCCAACACCTGTGGAACTAGCTATGAAGAGCTATCAATAGCAAAAATAGTTAAAAAAATCTAAATTTTCGGAAGACCCGGGTTAATTTAGCCTACATAGCAGACTATGCAGAATTGAGCAAGAAAACGCGAAATTAATTGAAACATTTTGAATTAAAGTCTTTGTTGGCTATGCATAGAGAGTACCGAAATATGTTTGACATATCCCTCAAAACAGTATCTAACTTTTCGTTAGCACTTATAGTTGAATGAATTTTCAGGATACAATCCCGATAAAAAACGTATACACCCCTCATTGATCTTTCTTTGAAGAAATGCTAAACACAATTAGTTGTTGATTCTAAAAAGCAGAAAAATTGAAATATTTAATTTTCCGTAATTGGATCACTAATGGATTTAGGAAAGAAAATCTAAAATTCGTTTTGTTCAAGTTCTCTTCACCGTCTTCCACATCTTTCTGAAAAAAAAACTAAGACTAACCACTTTTTAGAAGATTTGTGTATGATTTTATAAACAGAATATCATTTACCTAAGGCCAATCAACATCTTGACTTGTCTGTAGTCGTGCTATAACCGGTAATAAAATATTCAAATCACATTCGAAATTTTAATTTAAACTGGAAGAAATCTTCTTTTGCTTAACTTTTAAATGATATGATTTTTGACCCATCCCTAAATTCTTATTACATAGTCATAAGCATATCATTACAACAAATACGATGATAGTGATTGCAGACTGTATCTTTCCAATCAAGAATCTTTCCCCATGTAAATCCAACGCAATAACCACACATAAAAGGCTGCATTACAATCTAATGAAATGGACATGGGAAAATATGTTTTGCGGATCCATGGAATTGACTTGTTCGTTGTTTGAATAACTAATGTCACGGTCGTGCCCCTGCAATCCTTTCCAGCAAGTGTCTCATAAAACTTGATGAGTGATTTGGTGACTCTTGACTCTTTTACACCCTTTCTCATTTTGTTGAAATTTAATCTGGTCACCAAAGGCTCCAGTAGAAGATTTAAGAATATCTGAACCGATTTAAAATAATCATAGTTGATATCATAGTTAAAATAAATCGGATCATGGTTGTATTTTCTAATATAAGTCAGAAGAAAGAATTGTTGCTTAACGTATAAACTAAATGATTTTTCTTCTCACGATAAATTATCCCCTAACGAGTTAAGATCATGGTCACGTACCATATTTTTCCCAATAAGATTTTTCCCTCTGGAAACTCAACAAATTCGCCCTCTTCTAATGGCTGCATCATCCTTTTGTAAATTCAACATGTGTTGATGAGAAAATTACACAAATAGAACATGTGTGGAGCAACCTTAAAATTGACTTTTATAGTGTTTTAATAAGTGCTGTTAGGGCAAATTTCCCCGATCAGGGTCTCAAAAACCAAGACCAATCGAAATTTATTACTCGATCTTTCTTGCTTGCAAGCAAAACAAACAACAATGTCATCATTTATTTAATATGATTTGAATTTGGCTTGTTACAGAGTCTATGCATTTAGCTTCAAAATCATGAACACACCTTGTCACTTTTTAAGAATGTGTTTTCAAAATTCTTCAATTTCAAGATCACTCTTTTACTTAATACTCTATCCAGAGACTGATAGCTATGATGACAGCAATGCCTCTTATGGTGCTTTAATTTTAGTTCCGTGCGAAATTTGATAGATACGTTAGACAATTGAAGCATTCCTTCCAAAATTTTCTCCCTCAAATAAAACGCACCTAGCAACGTTAATAGCAGCTATCAGTACAATTGAAACGCGTTCTCTGACAGAGCTGTAAGAAATCCATACCCGGTGCTTAACAAATTTAATTGATGGAGCCCTCGTCAACAAAACTGCTTTTTAACTAATCCCTCTCCTTGTTAAAATCATGTGTCTTACTGAAAAACAGCAACACCATTCCAGAAATGTTCGCTAGCTCACTCAAAACTTTTTCTTCTGTATTAACAAAAATTATTTTGTTTTATGCTTAATATCTACCCATGGAACACATCTTTAGTGCATCCATTTACTGCCAAATCGTCCAAAAAGTGTCTTTGTACCTTTCTCTTTCAAGTTTCTGTGCAGCAAAAAGAGTATGACGAATTTTAAGTATTCCAGTCTAGCATCAAACCTAAATTTTGCACACCAAGACAACCTCTTAAATCTAAATCATACTTCTTATCCCTCACCCTTGTAATTCCCACTTTTCAAGTTTAAATTCTCAACAAACAAAACCACTGACTCACTTTCCCTGTGGCCAACTTATTTAGTCGTGTAATTTTGGATTAAGTGTTGGCTGTCAGTCGGTGTGTAGACTAAATATATGTCACCTGTCTTTTCATCGAAATAAAGACGTTTTGCGAGATGAATCCTTTAGCTCAATCCCATGAATGCAATTCAAGAGTGGATGGCTCAGAAATGGCTCAAAGCCTTCAAACCTGCTTGAATAATTTGTCAATTTGCTCGGTACTAATGCTATCCTCAGCAGAAGAAGCCCCCAAACATAGCCCCAAAATTATTTAAATTGCCCAGGTAAGAGTTGTAATGATTCAATTCGGGAAATCAAACCCCTTATCATTAGTGAATGGGAGGAAATAAGGAAGTGGGAAAATGTTTAATTCAGTTACCTTTCCCTCAATTATATCCGGGCTAACATAGTTAATCCTGCCAAGGACCCCTCCCTATTTATTCTCTTGGTAAGGGTGCTGGGTCAAGCCAAAGTTGCATCCACAACCCTAATTAAAGTATTTGGTTGAGTAAAAATGACGCTATTAACGCTAATCCTTTGTCCATTAGGTAGAGAGCCAAACCAAACGGAAGTCCATTAGTTAGCAATCAAACATGTTACTTGATTTTATTGTTGTTCCATATTCAGGGTTGATGATTGACATAGGACAAAAGTTTTTGTCAGAGATATTCCCCTTCACCAATGAAATTTCACGACCACCAGCTGCAACCTAGAAAAGGAATAAAAATTATTTTTTGGAATTGGATTCGTGTAGCCTCAAAGGAAATTTCTGTTTTTTTTTTTTTAATCTCAATTAATCTGAAAAAAGCTATTATTTTGTACCAGTAACGTAAAAAATATGATTAAAATGTGTTTATACAAAAGAGACTTATAGAAACCAATGAAGAAAGAGGAATGAAAACAGAGATATGGATCGTCACGGTTACAACACTATTTCATAACATATTAAGGAATGGGGGTATTCTTATAAATACAATACAAATTATAAATAACTTACAAGAGGTAAATAAAGAGTAGCAGCCATTATTAGCTCCGTTTGAATTTCTGTCAGAATGATTTAAGGCAAGGAAAAATCCTCAACACCCACTTCCAGAGGGTTCCCCACCAAAACTTAATCAAATGGTTGGTCAGTGTTACTATCAAAAACCATTTTGAGCTGCAGTCCATGGCTGGTTTGTGTTAATTCCCCCTATAACAAAGATGAAAAGAGTTAAGTTTTATCTACAAATTTTCTTATGATCTGAAATAGAATAGGTTACTCCCTTAGAAAATTCCATTAATCTGTAAAAAAACGATTATAAATATCACTAGAGCATAAATAAATACACTGGAAAACTAAAATATTAATTGTTGGATATGAAAACAAAGAGATAATAGAATTATTTCAGTTTCAAAAATATATTCCAACTTGTATCGTTGCATTTGCTAAGAAATGAAATGTACATTTGCGCGAGTGGGTTCCAAAGAAGTAAATTGGAAGCCTAAGCTTATAATAGTCCCCATTAATAAGAGTTTTTTTTAAAGTTTGGCTTGTCTTTGACCACCAATTTCTTGAAAAACAGATATAAAAGACAGAGTACTTCAACTACTTCAAAAGGCGGCAGTTCAGCAGATGACATTAGAAACAGATTTGCATTGTTTTCCCATTAGAATCAGATGTGATATTTATAAACACCTTAGAAATCCAATAGAGATGATTTTGATAGTGAATGTAAATGTTGTATATTACATATTAGTCTACAACTTAATAAAGCACAGTCATAGGATAGTGAAGAGTTAATAGTTTACGTCTTATGCTTAAAAAGCAGCCCGAAGAATCCTTAAGAAAAACTTACTAAAATAAAAGATACAGGGCATTGAAAATCATAGTTCATAGATGTGGAAACTATAGGAAATGGATCATTGGGAACATGCATGACAAGGGAACTAGGATTTGCGGAGAAAGAATAATTTTTAATGAATATCACTGTGTAATGGAAGTGCCACATCAAAGTAGGAAACCTCTTATCCATCGGTAGCAAAGGTTTCTAATACACGCATAACAGAAATGAAACACTTGCTCGTATATATTACCCGAGAATTTTTTTTTTAATTCCTATAGTAATTATTCATGGCAATCAGATTCTATATTGTACTTTATATGACTTTACCCCTGCTTTTATACTTTATATTTATAATATGCTTTTATTTATAATTTTTTAAAAAGCAGGACAAAGAATCCTTAAGAAAAACTTATTAGAATAAAAGATACAGGGCATAGAAAATCACAGTTTGTAGATGTGGAAACTATATAAAATGGATCACTGGGAACATGCATAACAAGGGAACTAGGATTTGTTGAGAAAAAATAATTTTTAATTATAAATCACTGTGTAACGGAAGTGCCACATCAAAGTAGAAAACCTCTTACCCATCGGTAGCAAAGGTTTCTAATACACGCATAACAGAAATTAAACACTTGCTCGTATATATTACCCGACAATTTATTTTTTAAATTCCTATTGTGATTACTCATGGCAATCAGATTCTATATTGTACTTAATCTTCTGACTTTACCCCTGCTTTTATACTTTTCAGAAGACTGAGTCTCTGGCTTGAGCACGTGCCTCATAAATTATTTTGGAAGTCATGCAACTTCAGGTCACAAGGCCTGACGAAGACGAAGCCTATGACGAGGGATTTAAAATTAACGTATGACATCGTAGTATTCATCGAAACTTCAAAAAGCTTCTAATTTCCATATATTTTCAGTCAGATCAAATAAGGCATTGGGCAAGAGACGTTGCCTCAACCATTCAGTCAAGACTGCAGAACGATTATCAATATATTGATCAGTCCTATGCTTTGGAAACCAGTCGGAACAAATCGAAGCACTACGAAAGGATTTGAAAATTCCCATATGACCTTGTTGTGTGGATTATTATTTTCTTTCAAGTGACTTTCCCTTAAAACTGAATTGGAAAATGAACAACAAAGCTGGGCACTGACAGGAAGTCACAAGAGTGCACATTGATAATCAATACAGCCAGCAGTATTTCCTTACAGACTTGTATCTATGGAGACAAAACAAAAGATCTTTAAATTTCCTATTGCCTGACTTAGTGCATGGTAACACTAACCAGAAATGTACCTTCACCGTTAAAGTTTTACTAATTCTCTTAAATTACTAAAGAAGAAAAGAGTATTGACTATTGATGGTATACTGGTTAATAAGGCATTACTACTTACTCGAGGACGATATTTTGAGAGAAATTTTCAAGAACTGTTGAATATTGAACTGGAGAGTTTGAACTTTGACAATGTAGGAAATGAATTGAATAACTTTAGGAAAATGGTTTATGAAATCACTAATAGAAATAAGTGGAGTTCCCTCGGGAATTAAGTTAAAAACGCACCTAGCAATACTATTAAAAATTATATATGTTTAACAAATAGGATAAGGGGCCTTATACAAATTATTATTTGAGTGATAGATCATATGAAAATACGAGGAATTTCAAGAATGTTGCGAAGGCATTAAAATGTGAATTGGGGAGGTGTAAAGTTGAGGCCATGGAGAAAATTACCGACGATCTGAAAAATGCAGCCAGACGGTCAAATAACAAAATGCTTTACTAAGATGCTATATAATTGAGAAGAAATACTCTGTTCATGTAAGGTATACCAGATAAATATATTTAAGTGCTTAGTACTATGTACTAGAATAACATTACTGCAGTTGAGGTAGGGATAGATGAAAGCTGCTGGTTTCGTACTACATCTGGAGTTACGTTTAACTCCAGATACTTTTGCGTTCACTCCCCATATATGCCATCCATTTTGTTTGACTATTTTTTTACGAGCACAGCCAAGACAATGGAAGACCAGAGAAGTAAATAAGGAAGTAAAACTCCCTTAGACTTAGATTATGCTATTGATTTAAGCATCTTCGTTGAAATATTATCAAAATGAATGAATGTTTAGAGGTTTCGTAAGTTAAGTGTGCAAGAATAAGTTCTTCAAATTCATGGAGAAACAACAGGCTTTCAAATTATTAATAGTAAGACTAATTCAATAAGACTAGGAAAAAATTAAGTTGAAAAGAATATTTTGGGCAGCGAGTAGATCGACTGAGTGAATAAGTCTATTCACATATGTGGACTTACTATTAAAGATTATGGATGATGTAACAATGTTAAGAACAGAACAAAAAAGGTCCAGTGTGTGTTTTTAATAGTTGAATAGTTTTGGAAGAACTGAAACATAAGTCAAAGAGCCTAGACTAGAATATTTAAAGCTATGAAAGCTACATTGATGACCCTGGTCAATTACAGTTCAAAAGCATGGCGCTCCAAATAACGAAAGAAGATCTGCTAGATTTTTGGAAACCTATGGTCTTCTTATTGTCTTCGGTACCCAACAGACTGACCGTATTTCAAACAGTAAGTTAAACGAAAGGTTTGGTTCAATCCAACTTTCAAGGGATGAATTTAGAGAAAAATTTGGGACGCCTAGGGTTTTTCGTCAAAAAGGTTTGACAGATTGAAAAAGATTTTTCTTTTTGATAAGTCGTCTAGGGCTAAAGAAAATCAAATCGTCCATGGTTGGGGCAGAAGTATGACGCAAGGATAGATTTAAAGGGAATTAGGAACTTCCCGGCAAGATGTATAGAGGAAGGTATTTAGCAGTTTGGGATGGAGGAGAAGCATGTATAGCTTTGGTGGCCTTATTCAGCTTGGTGGTGCGGTGAGTTATTACTTGTAGAAGCAGTAGTTGGATACCCAAAACAACCAGTTAGAAATCTCTATTGAAAATGTCTATAAGAACCTTTTCTATCTTTCGAAGAAACGATGCTTCAGATTCATACTTGACCACTGTCATCATTGTAGCTTCCAGTATTATAATGTAGGTTATCAGACTGACTTTTCTATGCTTCAAAACATTTTTCAACTGTGAAAAACACCTTGGGCCTTTGTTACTCTTCTTTTAGCATCTCCAATGCTCTCACCGTGGTTAGTGATAATTCCTTTTAAGAACTTCATCCACAAAAGAAGTTTTTCAAAGAAAAATAAAGCGCTCCATTAACGAAAAATTGCGAAGAAATGTAACTAAATAATCTTCCAGGCATAAAACTACCACGAATGAGCATTAATAAATACCTATAACCGTAACGAACAAAAATTATAATAAATCGCATAGTCAAATTTAAAACAAGCAGAAATTAAGATGAGTAGGGCAGACAGCCCCTTGAATTCTCAAAACAAAGAACACTATTTGTGTTTAACTAAAAAGAAAGAAAGTGGACTGACAGTAAAATATACACATATTGATATTAATTCATGATATTTAGCATTAATATCTAGTATAATGTTTAGTTTGATTTTTATTACTCATATTTAATATGAAAACAGTTGTTCAATCCCACTTTCTAAGGCTATAAAGAAAGAAAAGACGAGTTGGCTAGAAAACGTTCCACTGAAGAAGAATGACAAATTTCCAAAGATTTCCCTAATTTCTCAACCATCTAGGGCAAAACAAAAATCAGACTGTTTCCACATGACATGGTAGGTTGTCATGAGAAAAGATTTAAGGGAATTTAGTACTTATTGAGAGGGTGTAAGGAGGCAAGGGGGAGACATTGGATATGAAATTGGGAAACATAGATTAAGGAGGAGGAGTAGACGACATTATGGGAAAGCTTTTTTTATTGATTTTCTCTTTTTAGATTACATATCAGTTTATTTCACTGGATGACATATTATGGAAGTTTGACAAAAATATCAAATTATCTCAAAATTATACAACAGGTGGCTGGAGAAGGTACCGAGATGTAACTCTCCATATTCGACCATTGTACCCTAAAGTCTTAACCTATAAGAGAGTTGCAATTTTGGATATAGACGTTGAATTTAGAGCCTCTTTCTATGAACTCTACAAGAATTTCGAAAATATGAATTCATATCAAATCGCAGCACTGGCTTATGATCAGACGCCGTATTACAGACAAGCATTTAAAAAGTATAGAGAGCGAAATAAAGGCACAAATATTGGCAGTCCTTCTCCAGGTTTTCAAGTAAGTATCAGTTGTGATTTTGAAGTATAAAAATTTGTATTCAATTTTGCTTGTGTGCTAAAATAGGCTCACATCCATCAATTGAAAACGAGATCTCAAAACGAGAATAATCTACTGAAAGGGATTTTTACATAAATAGACTAGATATATAATACATACAAAATGGACATATAATTTCAGCATGGGACTCTTAAGATAATAGAAACAAACTATAATGAATTTTTACAAAATGAATTGATTAACTGATGAATAAAGCAATTGATTCTATTTACGAAATTCCATTTTCGATTCTGCTATCGTCAGAAAATTCACCGTAAACTTACTGCTATTTATGCTTTTTTCAATTTGGTCAATCACAAAATAGAGGAATATATTAAATTGGACTACCCTAACTATGTTCTATTCCTAATTATAAGTTATCCATTTACGTATGGAAAATGTAAGATATAAGTAACTGAGGATGGTTAAAGATACACCATGGAATTTTTGTCTCAACATGAGACAAAATTGTAATATTAAACGTTACTCTAATATTTTTTGTGTAATACTTTCACCAAGACCTGTATTAAATGGAAAAACAATGCCGACAGGCCGTGTATTTCAAACTTTACAACCCACAGTCGGGAAAAGCTTACATTAATACAATAAAAAAAGAAATTAAGAATTTCCTTTCATTCCTAAAAGGTTTATTATATACTTTACATTACTTGCAAGCTTAATTTAGACTTTCGTAAAAGTTTTGGGAAGAATAATAGGATTTTCTTTTTATCTGGTGTTATTGAAAACCTTGCTTCTTCGTTGAGATAAAAAAATACCGTGAAATACAGATTAAATCTCCGAAAGGGATAAAAAAAACATAAAAGACACAAATTAAGAATCTAAAGAGTCTTGAAATGAAACTAAGAATGAATAGTCTAGATTCAGCGATAGCTCTTTGTTTGTTTTGTTTTTTGATAGCAAAGTTTTATGTAACTAGTCATGAGGATTTATTGCTATCATTCATTCGGACTAAAAATTGTGAAAAATTAAATCATAAGAATACTGTTTTCAACAGAAATATAATGTTTAATTGAATTTGTTAATCAAGAACTTATTGAAAAACCTTGATATAAAAATATTAGGAAATTAGAATTAGCATAAGAAGTGTTTGCAAGTTATATTAAAAAATTAAAAAAAACTTAGCACGCTGCATACTACGTGTTAAAAATGAGGGTTCACTCAGCTCTTGGACTATTCCCTCCGTAACGTCACTCAGCTAGATTCAATTAAAGCTAAAATGAATAAACTTTATATCTTAAATATAGCTCGTTTATTTACAGACTACTTTCGGTCTTTTTTAGTTTAACTTTACGTTGCTTATTGGTGAAAGACTCCCCCTTATCATATTAGTATCGAAAAAAAAATTAAAGAGAGCTATATCAAAGCCTAGGATGAGCAAAATTAAATTTAAATTTTTTAGCTCATACAATACTATATAAATCAAATACAAATAACTCAAACAAGGGTTTTTGTGCTTTTATTGTCCTTTAATAAATATTTAAAGGATTCCTGTATAACTTCCATCCCTGAATTGTGTAATGTAACACAGCTTAAATATTTATAAGAAATAATATTGGAGTATAGCTAAGTTTGTATCCGACTCCAAATTAATTTGTGTTTTGATTGATTTATTGATTGGTCCCTTTTTCATACTCCTAATAAGGTTTCATAAACATCCTTTGATCATCTTCAATTCTCAAAAATCTCTACTGGGTAAGGTAATACGTGAACAGCAAATCATGCAAGAATTTAGTTATTTATCTTACTTTTTTGGAAATTAGAAAATTTATAACATTAGCAGAATAAGTCTGCCAGGTTTCATCGTTTTGGAAATATATAGCTGTATTCCAAAAATATTCATCTGCCCCTTATATATTTTTGACGTCCATCCTATTTAGACATATTTACCCTGCAAAAAAATGGTATTGGTCTTAGCCAATTTCACAATTTTTACCTTATGATGTGAATCATTCAGATTGCTCATTTACTTCTTAATTTTCTCTGTATATGTACTTTGAATGAAAGTGCTATAGTAAAATATTGAAATTTCCCCGTCATTTACATCTTTCCCCTTCAAATTTTCGGCAAAATAGCATCTTCATATACAAGAGGATTTCAGACAAAAATTAAATAAAAAAAAAAGTTTTTTAAAATGAAAAATAAGGAGCAACATTAAAACTTAAAACGAACAGAAATTACTCCGTATATGAAAGGGGGCTTTTCCCTTCTCAAAGCGTCGCTCTTTACGCTAAAGTTTGATTCTTTCTCTTAACTCTATTTTTAAGACAGTAAGAAACTTATATCGTAAAGATCGGGGCGTTGATGAGGAATTCCCTTTCATATACGGAGTAATTTCTGTTCGTTTTAAGTTTTAATGTTGCTCCTTACTTTCATTTAAAAAAACTTGTTTTTTTTCTATTTAATTTCTGGGCTTTTTTGAATTAATGCATGTTTTGATCTTGGCTCTCCACGTATAAATAATTAAAAGGATATTTTCATATTCATTAATTGCAATTAATTGGACTATTTTGAAAAAAGGAGCGAGGGAGGAGACCTAGTTGCCCTCCAAGTTTTTGATTAATTTAAAAAGCAACTAGAACTTTTAATTTTCTTACAAACGTTTTCATTGGTAAAAAACATACGTAATTTACGAATTAACTTGCGTAACGACCTTCTATATTCGTATGTTTTTTATTGTGTATATGAGGGGGTTAAACCCTCGTCGATACCTCGCTCTTTACACTAAAGCTTAGATTTTATCCCCAATTCCTTAAGAAATGATCTCTGAGTCACAAAGGCCGTAGAATAAATAGTTGAAATTACGAAAAATACGTTAGCGTAAAGAGTGAGGTATAACGAGGAGGTAAACCCCTCATTTGAGCAATATTTTTTTTAGTTTTAAGTTTTAATGCTGCTCCTTAATTTCAGTAGAAAAAAGTTTTCATATTTATTTTTCCATTGCTTTTCAAATTATTGTAGAAAATACTGCACCCCCTTCATTGAATTATCTTCCCCCATGAAAATTTTCTCCATGGAAATATCCTCCCATGTAACCCCCCTCCCTCAACTCTCCCCCCTAAAACCAAAAAATTCCCCATGAAAATGTCTGCACACTTCCCAGCAACCATTACTATATGTAAACACAGGTCAACGTTTGTAACTTGCAGCCCCATCCACTGGGACTGCGGGGGAGTAAGTCGTCCATAAAGACATAGTTATTAGGTTTTTCGGACTATGGTGAATAAAATGGCTATCTCAGAATTTTGATCTGGTGACTTTTGGGAAAAAATGAGCGTGGGAAGGGGCCTAGGTGCCCTCCAATTTCTTGGTCACTTAAAAAGGGCACTAGAACATATAATTTCCGTTAGAATGAGCCCTTTTGTGACATTCTACGACCAATCAGTTGATACAATCACCTCTGGGAAAAAAATAAAAAAAAAACAAATAAATACGCATCCGTGATTTGTCTTCTGGCAAAAAATGCGAAACTCCCACATTTTTGTAGATAGGAGCTTGAAACCTCTACAATAAGGTTCTCTGATACGCTGAATCTGATGGTGTGAGTTTCGTTAATATTGTACGAATTTTAGGGGGGCTTCCCCCTATTTTTTAAAATGAGGCAAATTTTCTCTGGTCCGTAACATTTCATGAGTATAACTGATCTTGATGAAATTTGTATCTTTAAAATCAGCATTAAAATGCAATTCCTTTTGATGTAACTATTGTTATCTATATTCATTTTTTAGACTTTCGGTTACTATTGAGCCGGGTCGCTCCTTACTACAGTTTATTACCCCGAACTGTTTGATAAAGTCAAACTTGGTAGACCTTGTCCCTTGTAAAATAATCAAATGAACTATATTGATCTCGCCTTGTAAAACAAACAAAACAACAGATCGGATTGAATAAACCTCCAAACTAAATCATCTTTTTAAATTTAAAATGCTATTACTATATGTAAGGACTAGGCAAAGCTCATAGCTTGCAGCCCTTCAACATTGGGCCTTGGGAGTCAAGCCATCCTCAGAAATTTAGTTTTTAAATCGTTCAACCTGCTGATCAAAATGGTTGTCTCAAAATTTCGATCAAACTACATTAGAAAAACTGAAACCTGGGAGGGGGTTTACGGCCCTCCAATATTTTTGTCACTTAAAAAAGCACTAGAAATTTTGCTTTCAGACAAATAAGCCCTTTCCCAACACTTTTAGAATCACTGGCTTAGTGCGATCGTTCCTAAGAAAAACAAAAACTAACAAATAAATGAACTCGTATCCACAATCTTGTTTCTGGGCAAAAATGTATAATTCCACATTTTTGTGTGTAGGGGTTTGAAACCTTTCAAGCAATGTTCCCTGATATTTTTAATCTGAAGGTATTTAGTATTTTTGGGATATTTCTAGCTTTTTTCAGAAATTAAGTATATCTTCTTAGGTCATAAATTTATTGGGTAACATCAATCTTGTTATATTTTGCTCATTCTTAATCAACTTCAAAATTCGTTTCTTTTGATGTATCCAATATTGTTAAGACTCTATTTCATAGAGTTTTGGTCACTATTGGGCGGTATCCACGCTTAATACAGCTAATATGATAAACTATTTCTTATACGGCTTTATAGGCAATGTAATGCCTTTTGCCTTTGATATTTTTGAGGTCATCTAAAGTTTACTATCTATGCCACTCAGATAGGTCCCAAAGAGACCAAATGTAGGATGAAGATGTTCCAAGTGTTCGCATAGATTTTTGGAAGGATTCTCTGGTGGGTAAGTTGAATATATAAAATACAAGTTTGCACTGAAGATTAGGTGGCTATTTATTTGTAAGATTTGTTTTTTTTTTGTTAAAAAGGTTTGTCACAATAAGCAGATTGTGGACCTTGAAGGGTTACAAATATAAAAATTTGACAGTAAAATGCTTAGAGTAGAGATACTTTGCAACAAAGATAAAACAAAGAAAAAGAAAAGAATGTGTAATTTACCAGCCATAAAACTGAAGATTATCGAAATAAATTTTATCGTGTGTTTTCTCTCACTTGAAGCTCTGATTTTTCTCACTAGTTTTGCCCTCGTTTGTGTTTGTCTAAACTCTTCTTGGTTGGGTTAAATTTATGTCAGTGTCGTGATAATAAGAACAGACTTTTTGACAACAAAGTCTGATAGCTTGTCAACGATCAAAACCAAATTTCACGCTGAATAGAAGGCTTTGGTCAATACTTGCTGTATAAGTAACAAAAAATAAAAGGTTTCTATGTTTACTTTTAATTTAGCATAATTTAAACAGCTATTCATGCTATATATTGGTAATGTTCTTTTACATTTTTAACTTTTTTTGCCCTAGATATTTCTATTCGACCGATTAAAATATTGAAGAAAAATCGTGAAGTTGAGCTAACCATATCGTTTGCATTTATCGGTTTCGTCAATAAAATACTGATTTCCCTTATAAATATGTTTGACCGTCATATAAAATGTTCAATTGTTTTTGAAAAGTAGTACTTAAGTTAGGAATAAAAATATAAATAAAAATGCTTTATGAAAAGACATCTTTAAGGATTGATTTTTTTTATTTTGGCAAATGACTGAGAACTGCAAAGAACAGCTAGGGAGAGAGGATTTTATAGTCATATATACTTCATCTAAGATATTAATTCTAGTTACAGTAGATTCGTGCAGTTAATGATCAATTTTCTGCGGCAAATGTCTTCAATGGTGCATTCTGCAGGGACTTAACAAAAATTGCAGTAATAAACCAATAAATTCAGACTCTTGGCCTGCTGGCTTACTGAGTTAGTCCTTAGAAACCGTCTAAAGACTTCCTAAGGACTCTAAAATCAAAGTCTGCCTTGCTTTGAATCTAAGTTATCAAACATAATCTAGTTGAAATTGATAAACAGCTCAAACTAATAAAATCAGGAAAACAAGGAGTTTCCTCCTTGGCAATCCCTTAAACTAAAGACTAGCCTAACTATTAAGATTCTTTCATATACAAGAAAAGAGTAAACTGCTGAGAGGGTTAACAAAGAGGCCATCTCCTCATATTTGAAATATATATTTATATAGCTTATATTTGAATGTAACTGCTTATTTTCAGATAAAAAAATTATTGTTTTTCTTGTTCAGATGCTGCAATGATTAGATCCACTTTCTTTATTTCATTAAAAAACTCTAATATCTAATAGCTTAGTCCCTCAATGAGACAAACAAATAAATTTTCAAATGGGGATAATCCATTTATTTAGACAGTGAAAAAAACAGGTAAAAAAGTCTTGATATTTCAATCACATATACAGCGACCATTATCAGTAGAAATACGAAAATAGTAAATTTGAAACTCGTATATTTGTGCATAACAAAATAAATAACTCGTTGGATCCTTCAAAAAATGAACATCCAAATTAATCACTATGTTATTTTAGAGAGAGTTCAATGAAGAAGCTCATTCAATGTCTTGATGTAAATTTCTTCCTTTAATCTTGTCCAAATGTATAACATATTTCCTATGAAGGTAGCAAAGACTTACGTGTCTTCTAATAGCAAACGAGATATTGAGTTTACAGTTGTATACTTAGTTGGCCTGATTTCTCAATATATATGACGTAAATACGGAAATTTCACATTCCTTCGAATTTTTTTACGTTTAGGGAGGATTAAAGAAAGAAATTAACATCAAAATCTTGAAGGAACCTATTCATTGAACTCTCTCTTATAATAGTCTACTGAATCTGTTGAACTGTAGATAAGTTCTACTTCATCGTAGTAAAAAAGGTTGGCACAGCTCTCACCATATCAAGAGGTGTGTTTCTAATTGTAATTAATCAATAACATGGCTGGAACAGCCCCATTTCCATCCCCATATCTTTATCTGAATAATAAATTCTCATTTTTATTTATGTCTTTTTAAACCATAATTAAACTTCACCCTCCAGTATGTCAAATCCTTTCAAGACTCTTATTGTGCCTATCCTTTATGCTCCATATGATTTTATTCTATTAATTGGCGATTTGTATTTTAATTTCGCTCTTTTTGAAGACTACTGAAACAAAGCCCCCAACACATCTACCGTCCCCAATTCAATTTTCAGTCTTTTGTTAAAATCTAATTTTAATTATTAAAAATAATATATGTTTTACTTGAGCTCAAATACACGCGAAGATGCTATGTATACACTTCTCTTAACTTAGAATTTTGAAAAATTGTATAACATCTACACTTAAACAATGGACTAAGCTGACCCCACTAAGCCTTAGAGAAGAGAAAAAATAATTTCAGTTTTAGGTGTATCTGTAACCTTTAAATATAATTTTCTTACAAATTGAGAATCATTTGGGAGATTCCAACGAAGCTACTAGTATGAGAAATCCGACTAAAGTTACACTTATTCATAAATTTCAAAATCAGTTGATTGACGGACCTTTCATTTAATTAGATAAGAAATACAGTAATGAATTCATCATTGGTGAACTAGAAGAACAAATGACACATTTAGTAGAGCCTCTAACCAAAAATTAAAAATTGATAAATTAAATGAAATGGAGTGAGACTGAAGCATTATAGGTTTCACAAAAAGATGAAAAGGGAAAACAATCCTCTACCATTACTAGCAGTGGTTCCAAGCAAATCAGTGTCTAGTACAAAGAAAAGACTTATCAAATAAGTAAAGAGAAGCTATTTTATATGAAAGAGAATCAGTGATTCAGGAAAATTAATCCTAAGACGAAACAAGGATCAATTCTCAAAAAAGTATAGTCTACCCTATACCATGTTCTTGCGATTATCATTTATCCATTTATATAATTCCTCCAGGAGAGAGCCTTATAAATATACTGTGTGCAGTAAACTGTTTACTTAGGGTTCAAACTTGTACACCTATGTGAAGGTTCAGACAAGAGTGGAAAGGCTGAGGTGAACTCTTACCATATTTCCTAGGGAAAACCTGCCATTCCTTTTTCCTGACCCCAAATTCCATCCACCAGGTACAATTCGTATTTTCTGGACCATAAATCTATAGAAAGAGGTCCCATCTCTTTTTTCCAGCCATACCCACGGGATTAAATGGCAAACCGCTATATAAATGTTGGAATGGAAACCACGGCTGCAACCAGATATTGGCTTGGAAATGGTACTGCAGCAATTATTGGAGGGGAAAGCCTTGCTCGCACCTTATATCTCTCAGGGGGTGAAAGAGACACTTCTGACAAATGTGAAAGAGGGAACTTCAAAACAAAATTAAGATTGGTATGATATCCAGCACGAGCCATAGAGGGAGAAAAGACTGCACTGCAGATTCAAAAGGAATTATTCCCAGAAAGAGAGGCTTACATATAGGAAAAAGATAGGAGGGTATAAGGAATACAATTGAGTAGGAGCACACCTAGTAAAATTAGAGAACATGAAATTAAAGTAGTGGTGGTAATTCAAGAACAAAAACTATGATATGAAAATTGGAGGAAAAGAAAATCAATTAAGAAACTAAAATGCTAGGCAAAATGAAGGGAAGTTGCGGGTAAGAAAAATTGCAGAAAGAATATGAGCAGACTCAGAAAACGAATTAAGAGGTTATAATGACAGAAGGAACCAACAGCATTAGGAGTAAGAGGAGTAGTATGGTTCCTAGACCCAGCAAGGGCTCACGAGAAAGTAGTCGTATAAATCTGACACAATACATATTCAATTTCATGAAGGAAGAAAGAGAGAAGGATAGGAAAGAACCAGAGAAAGATAGACAAGAAAGAGAGAAAGAGAGACTAGCTAGTGAGCAGTAAGAGAAGAAAATTTGAATATATAGAGAGCAGACAGAGGAGAAAATTAGAATAGATAGAGCGGAAAAAGAGGAGAAAACTAGAATAGCTATAGAGCAAAAAGAAGCGGCCGAAAGAAAAGCTAGGCAACAAAGGATGGGGCAGATAAAGAAAATAGGACATCTAATGAAAATAGTTGCTGGGAGAAAGTCTCAAGAGCCTCTGAGATCGTCTAGAATATAGTTAATGCAAGCAATAAACTTCCAACAAATGAAATAAAATGAATATGAGCATCTTTACTCATACAATTAAAAAAAAAACGGTGGAATTGAACGGAAGTTCGAGAGAAAGCTAGTTGACTGCAGTTCGACCCTTCCTTAATTACAATGTACAAGCTACTTTTAAGACATTACCGATGTACTACTCAAGAGATTTTGAAAGATTAGAACAAGCCATTTTTAAAAAGCTTCAACTCTCCCTTAACACTTTCAAAAAAGAGTTTTAAAGCGAAAAAAAGGCGATACTACATAACTTACAAAGAACGGATACAAACTGAGATATAACTTTCAAATGGCTTCAGATAGAAATTGATAGAATTTTAGAAGACCAGAGAAGATAAAATACAAGACGACACAAGTGACAGAAAAAAACAGTAGTGGAATAATTCTTTGAAAATACCTATTCAAATATGAGAATGTACTTAAAGAGAAGAGCCTGAAAACAAGCACAGAAATGGCAGAATTCGCAAATTAGTGGATCAAAACAAGAGAAAAATTTGTGGACACAGAGATATTTCAATTTGAAGAGCATAATAAAAACAGGCACTATAACATAGAGAAAAAAAATGCACATCAGCACAAACAATGAAAAATAACATGCTATAACTGTGGTACTACAGGGTATTTTGCATGAAACTGCCCCTGTAAAGATGATAAAAACTGCATAAAACCGCAGCCTGGGCCATGGCCCACTAAAGTGAAAAAAAATACGGTTTGCCGTGTCGCATGAAATATCCGGAAAATAAGCGAAGAATCAGTTGAAATGGCAATCGATTCTTGCAGTAACCAAGCTTATGTGCAAACTGAGCCAATTAATTGAGTGAACTGAGGTGTCTCAGTAAAGATAATCAAAAACTGCACTGCATAAGACAACAGCCTTGGCCATGGCCCATAATAATGAAAAAAACACATACGCTTTATTTGCAGAAATGCATAAAATATACGGAAAACTAAACAGGGAATTGGTTGAAATGGCAATTGATTCTTGCAGTGATCAAACTTGTGTGCAACCTGAGCTAAATAATAGAACGTAGATCGATGATAAAAACTAGATTCAGTTTTATGTTATTATCGGGATAAGTACCCTTGCCCATCTGCTTGGGTTAGAATAGAAATTGCAAAGAAGGATGGTGCAGTCCAAAGAAAAACGATAATAGTAGGCTTAGTACCCACAATTGCGGTAAGTGTTTTGTAGGAGGTAAATTTGGGGACATCGGAGATTTCCTATCCTTGAAAGTGACTTTTTTAAACCGTGGGTGGTGCGGAAGTGGCAAGAATACATAGTATTAAAAAAAACACGTAAAGTTAATTTTTCACGGAAATTTTCAGAAAATAGATATTTTCAGAACACTTATAGGGTAAAATATGCTACTTCTTTGACTATGCGGTTAGGCGAACTGACCCATAAAGAAAAATGGGAGAGCCAGGCCATCCTTTAAAAAAACGAAATGCTTGATACTTCACTTGAAAATGTTGATAATTTGGAAAAATGGGATGCAGAAGTGAATAAGCAACTTAATATTGAAAATAATATGAATATGATTTGTTGGAAAAATTTTCAAAAAAAAGATAACTACAGAAAACTTCTATAGAAAATTAAATATCGTTAAGTACTTAACAAGGCATAACTCTCACTGTGTCAGAGAAACAGGAAAAAAAATATTGTAAAACGGTATTCCTCATTAAGTTCAAGAGATGTTGGTGCAATTTGAAAAACCAAATTTCGGGATCCAATTCCCATTTGATAACGATCTACCTAATACTGTGGCAAGAGAAAAGAAAACCAAACAGAGAAAGGAATTATAAAATTAAAAATCCAGTCAAAGATAGTGGAAACTTGAATCCTAATCAGATTGAATGATGATTTAATGGGCACGATTGGAAAAATTTGAGAATGCTAGAGATGAAAAGAAAAATGCTAAAAAAAGAGACAAAATTGGCATATTCAGTCTGCAGCATTGGAAAACAAAATTTTTGGAGAATTAAAAAATGTCGATAACAGACAAGAGCTCAGGAGGGGGGAGACGTCCAAGACACATTGGGGATATAACAAGACTATTACAGATGAATGAAATATAAGAAAAAGGACACTGTGGTCTTATTAAAATTTAAAGACGATCAATTTCGCAGAATAAAGACATGGGAGGAAAGTAAGGACGAAATAAGAGACACAAAAAGGAGATGTGATTTACAAATTCTGCTTGCGACTGAGGAAAATAAACTTTTCAGGGTATTGCAAAACGATTTTAAGAAAAATAAAGAGGTCCGAGACACATTGAGAATTGAGAATAAAACAAGAAGATGATAAGACAGTGTGACCTACGACGGGTTATAGAAAAGTTGGATGATAGTGATTGTCAGGCAGGATTGGAATAGAATTTGGTCCTCTTTCGAGGGGAGAAGCCCCTTTGGGGAGCAATGACCAATGGACGGTTCGCTCAACGGACAGCTGGTTGGCCAATTGTCACCCGGTTACCAAGATTTTGCTTCTATGATCTGGAATTCTTAGGGGAACTCTCTCTCACAATCACTTCATATTTCACCCAAACCTTTGTCCAGTCATTCCATTCATAGTTTTGCTAGTCAGGGGAATTGAAAATTATTTCCGGCAAACTTTATTCAGTGAGGAACCTATTCAAGCTTTATCTTCAGTTGGTATCAATGCAGATATTTCATTTGAGTATCCCAGGGGAGGGACCCAGAATGAACTGATTAATGATTTTCTAAGACTTTTGGCTGTTTTCCCTGCATTCCTATCGTTTCCATAGACAGTTGCATTTTCCGCCTTAATTCATTTCAAATTATGCCAAGGGGTAATTTGCGTTTTAATTGAAATGTGATGTTTTTTCCACCGATTGAGAGTCAGGGACTGGTTCAGCCAATTTTTGTGATGACTGGCATCATCGAAATTACCAAAACCCGATTTTAAGGCCTCTTAAAAGTAAATTCGTGAGGGCAGGGAATTGTTTGTTAATCATGCTAAGCACTATTATTTTTTGCTGGTCTGGTGGACTTCAATTTTCAAAACCTCATGCGGACACCAATTTGATCTCTACCATGGTGCTTCAGCAGTAGAGACAGATAGCGATAGATCCAGAACCACACGGTAAAAGAACAAGCACCAAAAGTGGGGAAACAAGAAGACAAATAAATTCTTTAAAATTGGATTTAAGAGTTTTTGTTTGTAACGGTGGACCAGCGCTGCGCATGGGTGGTTGTATATCTTACGGGGGAAGGTGTTGGGGTTTCACCCGCTGTTTCTTTTCTTTTTCAGATAAAAGACCTGTTTTCTTTTCCGTAATTGTAATTACTTTGATTTCCCAATAGTATAGCTTTAGATAATACGTTAAAGTGTAGCCGCTAAGCCTTAGTTGTTGTTTTGCAATTAGTAAGCTTGCAACTAAATTCTATTTCGTCTTCCTGCTCTGGGCAATTGCAAGGCGATATTATTCAAAAGAAGCACTGGATTTGAACTCTAGTGGATTGGCCTGGGCCAATTTAAAGTCTACCCCTACAGAGAGTGCTTTTGTACAGAATGCTGTTTTTTTAGAGTCTACATTGAGACCCCCGTTAAGGGAGTTTCAGGGTTGATAAATATGTGTTGTTTTGTCATGTGACAATTGGATGAATACAAGTAAGCTATTTTCTATAGCTGTGTAAGAATATTTTTCCAGGAACCTAGGCAGGGTAAGAAAAAAGTTCGTAAGAAATACCGTCACTAGTATATCAAAAGGGGGGCATTTACCCCACAAAAAGACAGCTCGAAACATTAAACATTAGTGGCGACCAAGTTTGAGCTCACTCTTGGCCAAGAGTTTGGCCCGTTTGATCCCTCAATCACGTTACCATACCTGGAGCAGGGTATTACTGTAAAAGGGTATTAACGTACTCTATATTTATGGTACAGTAGTGGTACAGTACAGACATTCAATCAAGTATTAGGCGCCAGCGAGGCTTTCCCCTCCAATAAGTGGTGCAGTGCCATTCTAAAACAATCTACCACTTCTGTACATAGCGCTTTCTGTACGAGTGGACTTTAGATGGCCCTTGCCAGTCCCCAAAATTAAAGTTCAAACCTGGCTTCTTATAAATAGTATTATCTTTGAATGACCCAGAACAGGAAGACCAAAATAAGATTTAGTTTGCAAGCTTACTTAATACATAACAACTATACCTTAGCAACAGACTTTAGGCATATCATTAAAACTTGTTTTATAGGCCAAACTAAGCAATTGTAATTCAGGAAACGAAAACAGGTCATTATCTCAAAAACAAAAGAAAAAGGGATGAAACACCAGCAAAGATTTACTAAAATATTTTACCAAACCCTTTGTCTTGTAAACATATGTGTTCGAGAGACAATCGTTAAACCTGGTTTTAGGCACTAACATTAATTCCAAGATATTATTTTCTTGCTAGTACACATACCCTAAACTGCAAATATTTGTGTTACTGAGAGGCATGATCTAACCCCATGCATGAATCTTATTTTCTAGTTGGGGGTCCACAACCCGGAAACGAAGTTAATAAGATTTTCTGTCATGAGATGCTTATAATTCAAACAAATCTTGTTTACCAAAAGGTTGTGTATCCTAGCTAAGTTAGTTTCCTACTCGGCGTAGAAGCATACACATACAAAAAAGAATGATCCCATCAAGGCATTTTATCTTGAGCACAACGAAATATTTCATAAATTTGAGGAACTTCTCTAGAGAAAAAGCTGCAATAATCAAACTCCGATTTAGGCACTCTATATGCCTTTACAACTTCCAACCAAAATACAGGTACTCTTATGTGTAATTTATTAGGCATTATTCATACTCCATCAACTATTGGCCCTGTACTAGACAATTTATATGCGCTTCAACTGGCAGCCCAGATACGGGCATTTATTGGTCCAGGTCAGTTAATTACGCTTTATTGGACAACTTAATCAACTCTTCAAGTGACAACGGAGACACGAGTATTTCCTTTAAGATTTCTTGACTCTCAAGGGGTTCTCCACGATCATGAATCTAAATAAAATTAGGCTCTTAAATTGCCCAGAATATAATATGGTTTAAAACTCAGATATAACACATCCCCCTCTCTATTTATCTGAAACACGACTGACATCTCATCAGTGAAGAATGTTTTTCCGCTATTTTTCATTTTTCTTTAATACAAGAAAGTATCCTACTTGATTAATTTTGGGTTGGTCCAACTCAAGCTCAGTTCAAGTTAATTTATTATTAATCACACATACATGTACTATATATGACATAGGCCCATGGGGAGACAAGCTCGAATAACTAGGCCTAGACAAAGATACAATAACAACATACACTACAATACAAAGGTAAACATGTCGGAAAAGATACAATAACACTGCAATAATATGAAAGTAGCAGCTAGCCCAGGATCTTTCAATACTATTGAAAAAATTGAAAATTTCAATATTATTAAATATAAATTAATACTGGAAGATAGCTGAGAGGCCCACAATCACCCAGAGCAACAAACCATACAAATAACTTTGCCTTACTAAAACGATACTTAATTAAAAATATTCCTGAACAAAATGTAATTTAAGTTTCCTTTTTATTAAATGGATCGAGGAAAAATTATCAATAAGAGTCTTGGGAGCATCCCAGCACCGAGCTATTGACACAAACGGAACGAATTTAGATCTCTCAGTATTATACTTGTCAATGTAGATACTCTTTTTTTGTCGAGTGTTATAATTATGTAAATCTTGTGATTGGGAGAGCAAACATTGATTGAGGTAAAAGAGCTTGTAATTCTTAATGTCATAGCTGAATTTGAAAAGAATTGCTCCAAAAGTAAATTGTTGAGAAACTGGAAGTATATCTAGATAAGTATATAAAGATGCTGTAGAAGACTTATTTGGAAGTTCAAAAGGTGATGGAATAAAAATTTAAGGATTCTTAGGGCTTTATTTTGTAAAATATGTATTGGATTAATATGGCTTTTAAATGTAGATAAATATACTAGAGAACAATATTAATATTAGTCTGAATCAGAGCCAAATAAATACTTCGTAAAGCAGAGTAGGGCTAAACAAAGCTTCAACCTTTGCATTAAACAAACATACCTGAAATCTTTAAGCGTAGATTTTGAATGTGTGTTATAAAAGATAAGCTTTCGTCAATCACAAGTCCAAGGTACTTTATCATTTTCACCCGAGATATTGATAATAGATACTTTGAAGAAGTAACTCGGGTAATACGCGGGCAGATATTTGACTTTCTGCCGTAAATTATAAAATTAGTTTTTGTTACATTGAAAGCAATAAAACTTAAATAACACCAATCAAGAACATTAGAAAATGCAGTATTACAGGTTTTGCCTCCAACTCCTCGTCATGCTTTTCAGAAATTGAAACTGCCGTATCATCAGCAAAATTTGTGCTGAGACACGGGGAATGTAAAAGCGCTGTGAAAATCATTTATATAATTTAAAAAGCAGAGGGACCTAGGACAGAGCCCTGAGGTGGCCCAACCTTCGAAGATTGAGGTACAGGTGAAGAGAGGAAAATGCCTCCATCTATTATTGCTTTCTCTTATCAAGATAACATTTAACTAGATCCAACGCCCGGTCCACGCACACCACAATTATCCAATTTACAAAAAGAATACAATGGGATTTTGTATCGAATACATTTTTAAAAATCTAAATATATCGTTGTTTTAATTTCACCTCTATCTAAGCATTCATGAATATATTGGATGAGAGCAACGATAGCATGTTTAGTATTGTGTCCAGACCGAAAACCAAACTGGGAATTTGTGAAGAAATTAAACGATTTAAGAAAGTCATAAAACCTCTTATAAATTGCCTTCTCAAATACTTTAGAAAAATGCTGACAAAATAGAAATAGGGCGGTAATTTGATGGACTTTCAAGGAGTGTCACCTTTGTGAAGCGAAACTATCCGCGCTTCTTTAAAAGCAGCTGGGAAAACTCCACTTTTAAATGAAAGATTAATTATATGCTGTAATGGTAATATTATTTCAGATAATATTTCTTTAACAATTTTAGAACTAGACCCTTCAATTCCCGCTGAATTACCTGGATTTGGATCACACACTATTTGTGTTATTTCAGACTGAAAAATAGGCCCGAGAAAAATTGAGTAACTTTGAGGAAATGGAAGGTATGAAGAAATATGTTTATTTTTACGTAAATCAAACTGTTTCATTACTGAAGAAACAATTTTCTCTCCTATTTTAGCAAAATAAGTATTCAAAATACCAGCAACTTTTTTCGATTTATTAGTAGTTGATCCATCTTCTAAACTAATAACTCAGGAAAATTAGACTTCCTTTCTTTTTTATAAAAGAATTAAATAAAGACCACGTTTTGCGTGGAGAATTTGAGCTTCTTCGAAAAACTCTTTATAATACAATTGTCTCGACAATCGTATCAGTGTCGTTAATTTATTTTTGAAATTCTAAAATTCTGCAAATTTTAATCGTAACAAATGGGCAACTAGAATTCAAGGCAGCAATTGAAATTTATTTGAAAATTATCAGTTGCCCTATCTGTATCCTCCGGGGATATTACCTCCTGCCAATCCAATAGTCCAAGTTTTTCATGCAGGTGCTTTAATGTTTATTTTATTTATTAGCCGTCCTTGACGTTCCTTACTTACCTGTGGTATTTTATAAGTAAAAAGCTAAATCTGAAACCAGCTGGAAATGATCCGATATATCACGTAAAACAGCAAAATTTGCTTGAATCGGTAATTTGTAAAAATATTATCACTGATTGAAGCAGAACTAGGTGAAATTCTTGTAGGTATCAGTCGAGTAGGAAGCAGATACACAGAAAAGCAAGACGACAATAACTCAACAGAAGATTCATTTGAGCTTCTAGAAGGTCAATATTGAAATCTCCGGAAAGGATAACATCTTTACTTTGAAATTGGGGTTGATGCCAAAAATCATGGAGTTTAGAGAGGAAAGTCTTGACTGGAGAAGAAGGTGGCCGGTATACTACGCAAAAAAAAAAACATCTTTTTTTCCAAGACTAATTTCAGTCACCATAACTTCAAAAAGCATTTCGTCATGAGAACCTTCCAGATTTGCAATGCGTCGAAAGAGATACCTTCTTTAGCTAATACTGCTAAGCCACCTTGGCGCCTAGTCAGTCGGCTTTTAAAATAAATAAATATCCAGGAAAAACAACCTGAGGAGTCTGGTCTGTAAGAAAAGCTCACAGAATCCAACGACATGACAAGATAGCTTATGAACTAAATCGACAAGATCATCCTGTGAACTAAAAAAAAACCTACAATTGAAAATTGTGTTCTCCACAACACCGGTACTGGGAAGATCAGAAACTTTGGAAGGTAATATAGATTTACAATTTGGAAAATTAATTAGCTCACCGTCATTTATCTTATTCCTGCAAATTTATCATGGCTGGGAATACGGAAAAATCAAAATGGTTAGACTCAAGGTATCTCAGTCTATCCCCAATACAATTATCATCCAATGTACAAAATCAGAATTATGATCCGAACTAGCAGAAACTTTCGCAAAATGGAAACCGTCTGAGTCTTAAAGTAGCAAAAACAACTGAACCAGTGAGAACTCGTAAATAATGAAAGAAAAAGAAACTGCTTGAAAATAAATAGAAACAAGAGAAAGAAATGGAACATATTCATTGTAAGATGAAATGCGGACATTGAAAAATTATTGCACTCAATTACGTTAAGCTACAGAGGGACAAAAAATTGCACAAGAAAAAATACGATCCTATAAACAGATAAACATTTAAATATTGTAAAACTACTTTGTTTTAGGCCACTGACCCTTTTTTAGAGTTGAGAATTTGACTGTGATTTAATTTTTTTTAACATAATACTTTTTCCGATTCATTAGTTCTTGATTGTTCAAACTCGGATTTTGCCACTATGTCTTAGACCGCTGTACTCTTTTAGATTTGAAACTTGAATTGTGATTTTTTTTCAATATGTTGTTCTCTCATTTTATTATTGGGGGTAGGCGCCAGAAATTCGTGCTACTAGTTTTGACATACAGACAGGAATTTTATTTCCCAGCACTGTTGTTATGTCTTCAAGGCACCAATGTGGCTATTCAAGGCCCTTCCAGGTGATTTCACCCATTTAAGTTCGACTTTCTTTGAATTAAGCCTTTGTGCTTAAAATTATGAGGTTTTAACATTTTTTTCTATATTTTAATATTTGTGTCCTTTTTTATTATTTTTTCAGATTCATGCATATCCCAATTGGATTTATTTGGATAGCTATTGGCTGTCACTTAATATTACAAGACTTTTAAACTTTGCTTTCTTTGAGTTAAGCCCTTTTGCTATTATTCGAGGTTTATAACCAATTTTTCTTAGGATTCAGGGGATTTCCTTTGAATTTATATTTTGAGGGATCTAACCAATCTTTTTAATTTTTGGATTTGGGATATTTCCTTTGTAGCCCCACTTTGTTTTTCCTTGGCTAGCTCCTGGGAGAGCCCAAACATATATTAGCCTTTTTTCATTATTTTTTAGTGGATTTTTTCAAGTATGCTGACATTTTTGCTTTTCTGAGAGGTTTTATTTATGAACTAGGGCTATTTAAAACTTTTCTTGTCAACGTATGTGGTCCAGAGAGAAAATTCTATTATCCATTTCAACATCCACGCAATGATTTCTACAATGTTAAATAGTGACGAAGACCACACTGCCTTTCCATATCAGACAAAAGCAACTTTGAAATAATAGAGATTTTTTTCTAAGACAGTGGATTTTCCAATGTCTTAGAAAAAAATTCACTATTGTTTCCAACTTGTTTTTGTTTCTACCATGTTTCAGCGACCCATCACAAAATAAAAACCTCTTGCGAAATATAGGAACAGGTATCAAAGTCCAGTTCCCAGACAGCTGAATCATTTCACAGATATTCTGTTTAAATTTCTTATTAGGACCTCATCACTTTCTCACGTTTGAGAAACCTTGTTTACAGTTTCATACACATCTTTGTGTCCCAACTATTTTATGTTAGCTTCCAGTGTGTTGGCATAAGTTTAGGATTTTTCTTCTTTTTCATCAAAGACGAATGAAAAAAAGAAAAAAATTCCTTGGACATTTAGCAAAAACCTTGTTGCTTCTTTAATCTATAAATTACTACAGAAGAAAGCTTCCGCATGCTGCAAAACATTAGTAGGACATCCTAAAGAAAAATTTACTGGAGAGGGCTGAAAGTGCCCTTTTTCCAGATATTGAGTAAATCCGAAGGGGTCCAAAACCCCAGCGAAGTGCCCGGTGTGGAAAGAACCTAGGTGGAACTGAAAGATTCAGAGTTATTACACCAAAACTAGAGAAATTTGGAAAAAAGTATTATACTAGAAGAAACAAAAACATACCATCTGTCCATAACCTTAAGATTTATTTCCTTTTATTCAAATACGGATTAAAGAATACAAATTTTTTTGGAAATCTTGCAAAAAGTTCTTTTTAAGCTATAAAGGAATTATTTTGCATCATGTAAGCTTTAAATGGGTTCTTAATCATAATTTTTAAGCTGAAGCAATTTAAGCCAAAGTTTGTCTGCTTTAAAGAAGCTTTGTATATCAAGCACTATATTGAACATCTTATGGAGAAAAGAGCTGAAATTTCTTCAAAATTGTAAGCGAGCTTTTTAAATTTTTCAATAATACGATCTTTGATAAGACAATGCTACAAGAAGACATTGAAAACTAAAACTTCACTATAGTAAAAGGTGAAAAATTTAAATTCATAATATAAAAATGTTAAAAGAAGACAAATACATGATAGTAAAATCCTAAAAACTTAAATTTTCAATACAAAATATCAAAATTTAATTAATAAAATAAAAACTGAAGTCTTTAAAAAGGCCATTTTAGGCTTTTGGTGCCCACCCCCATCTATGAGCTCCCGCTCGTTGCAAAGGGATCTTGGACCAGTAGGCTATCGCTGCAGGCGGGGAGGGGGTTGTCATTCTATGTCAAATCATATTGGGGAGGTATGTTGGGCTTCAAGGAGGTAACAATGAGGGAGGGCTAAAATATCATTTTAATGAAAAGAATATTTCTTAACAAATTTAAGTTTTTGTATTATAAATTTAAGTTTTTAATGTTTTTGTATTTTAATAAGAAAAATTAGTATTTTAGTATTATGATTTTGCTGCATTAAACATTTTTATACTATTGATTTAAGTTTTTACTATTTTACTATAATGAATTTGTATTTCATTATATTTTTTGTGTTATTGTCTTGCCAAAGATAGTATTACTGAAATTTTAAAAAATTTCGCTTTTAGTTTTTGACGAAAATTTGAGCTCTTTTCTCCGTAAACTTTTGAATATAGTGCTGAATATACGAGGCTTGTTTAAAGCGGGAAAACTTAAGAATTGCGTCAACAAATAAATTATGATTAAGCACCCTTTCAAGCTTACATACGGATTAAAAGTTTTCTATAGCTTAAACAAGCAGCCAAATTTTTTGAAAGATCTTGAAGTTATTTTTTCTTCTTTCAATCTTGTTTGATCAAAAAGGAGATAAATACTAAGTCTGTAGCCAGATTCTATGTTTCCATTTCTTTAATTCAGTGCTATTTCTCTAGTTTTCACTAATTTTGAGGTGCTAAATCTAGGCCTTTCTATTCGACCAAGGTCCTTCTCACACAAGACACTTTATGGAATTTTTCGACCCCCCTTTGTCTCACCTAATGTCTCAAAAAAGTATTGATTTAGCCGTTTACTGCAAATTTTTCTACAGGAGGTCCTACTAGTGTTTAGAAGCATGCAAATACTTACTTGTGAACTAATCTTTTTTTTATAGCTTAAAGATAAAATCAAAACGTTTTTCTGCTTTCACTGGTGTTTGATTAAAATGGACAAAAAATCCTTGGCTTATGCCAACATATCGGGAGCAGGCATAGCATAGCTGAAACACACAAATGTGTATTAAATTGTAAAAAGGGTGTTCAAATCCAAGAAAGTGTTACGGTCCTATACGAATTTCAAATATAATTTATCTGAAACGACTTGGGCGTCTGAGAACTGGAGTTTGATACCTGTTATTATAGTTTTTCAGATGTTTTTAATCCTATGAGGGATCACTGGAACATGCTAGAGATCATTGAATGGACCTTGAACCAGGCTATAGGACTGCCTCTTTGGACTAAATATGCTTAGCAGAAAAAGAGTCTGATAAAATTTTGCAGTAGGTTATATGAAAGTTTGCCGTATTAAAATTGGGGTTTGTTGTAAATTTACAACATAGAAAGATTTGAACAGGTCTAGTCCACAAGAAAAAACTTCCCGAGAATTCGAAAATTTTGATTCATTTCATATAAACACCTGAAAATTACCTGAAAAGAGTTTTATATGTTTTGACATCCCCAGGAAATAGCTACCCAAAAAGAGAGGGATGTTATAAAGAAAGTCCCATGCAATCCTAAAATTAGAAAAAAATTTTTTATTCCTGTGCATGGAGGCTATTAAGCTGTACATGGAGGATTCGGATGGTCTACCTGATGATTTATTGAACTCAGTTTTGTCACTGCAAAGCGATCTGTTGACTTTGCGGGAAGGAATAGAAGATTAGATCAGAAAACAGGTACATAATGAGTTTGCGAAGTTAGACACCGTGTCTCCAAAACAGTTTAGAAATGAATTTTTGGACACTATAACACAGGCTGTGTATAAAGCCATATTACTGCAGTTCCAGTCTATATTCGATCAAATTGAGAAATTTCTTAATGATGTATAGTTCAAAATCGCCCAAAATGGTGCTAAAATTCAAAAATTAGAAACTAAGCTTGATGATCCTAGCCAGACTTCTCTTCTCAACAAGATCATTGTTTCTGGAACTGAAACGACCACTAGGAACCTACCTACTCTGGGCGAAAAAGTCTTAGATCGTCTGAATGCACATATGGGACTCCATCTTAAAAATACTATGGTCAAGACTGTAAGGCGTTTAGGGTCTTTTGACTAGTCTCAGGTGCCAATTGAGCTTACCTTTGTATCTGAAGTGACATCTGTCGAATCCTGTGTAATCGAAAAAAGCTCAAGGTTCGCTTATTTTTTTCAACGAGGCCCTCACCAAAGAAAAGCAGGAATTTTTCAAACTAGTGTGCAATAAAATCGACAAGAAGAACGTGTGGACCATGAGAGGAGATATTTATGTGAAAAGCGGCTCGCAAAATATTCCGTGTAAATTGATTAGTGATGCAGTTGAAATCCATGATTTCGCTAATGAGCCATCGATAGCATAAATAAATGTTGCTTCTTATTTTCCTTGTGACTGTGTAGTATGAATCGCTTCCAGACTTTTTGGATTCCCGTTTAAAATTAGATGCGATTTCAAATACGTCTATTGGTGGTGATAAAGATATGCCTTATGCTAAAAATTTACCCGACTGTGATTTTTCTTCAGAAGACACTTTAGAGTGTGAGCCCGACAAATAGAAATTCCTGGTCACAGTGCTTCATGTTAATGCTCAAGGTTTACAAAATACGTATAATGAACTCAAGTTTTTGCTATCACCTAGTCCAAAAGATAATGTGGGCATATTCGAAACGTTTTTGTCTAGTTCTTCACTTATGTCTATGTTCGAGGTTCCTATGATGAAAACTGTATCTCGCAGTAGGAAATTGAATACACAAGGTGGACAGGGGATCTGTATTCACCAGGATGGTCTTTTAGTGTAAAAGAGGATATATCCATTTGAGAAGAGGGTTTAAGTGAAAAAGCTATATGTGGAAATTAACCAAACGAGTGGTGATTCGTTTATATTTGGTTCAGTATACAGACCTCCATCGAGTAACCCGAAAAATTTTTTTGAGGTTTTTGAGTCGGTTCTTTTAAAACTCAGCGAGTCAAAGAAACCACTTATTGTATCAGGGGACTTTAATTTTGATTTGCTGAATTTAGATCTTAGTACTCATAGGGAATTTTTTGAATGGTATGCTGTGTGCTGGTTTTCTTCCCAGCGTTTCTATCCCAACTAGGGTTACAAATACTACAGATACATCGATTGATAACATATTTTTTTTTGTTAATTCAGTTAAAGCATTGATATCCTCTATAATTTAATCTGATATGTCAGACCTTTTTCCGGTGAGTGTTCTTCTAGATTTAGCGAGAGTTTATACTAGTTCGTGGGATACTAGAGATGATACTTCACATAAAGAATTTGAGTGGATTGATTTTAAGCTACTACGTGAACTAACTAATAGTAACGATTGGAGTCTAGTATATGGTTCAAATGATGTTAATGTTGCATTTTCTAAATTTGTTTCTTATATGATACGGCACAGAGAGGAAGCTACTACAACTAAGTTTATATATGGGAAATATTCAAAAAAAAATTCCTTGGATTATCGAAGGATTTCGATTAAGAATAAAGATATAAAATTTAAAAGGTATTTAAAATATCTAAGCGATGCCTCTTCTGAAGAATATAGAGAATATAGAAATAAGTTAAATTCGATTGTTAGATATGCAAAGAGAACATATTATGAAGATAAGTTTATTCAGTATAAGTCAGAGATGAAAAGAATTTGGCAACTGATTAATGAAAGAATTTGACCTAGCCATGAATCTAAATCTAGTGTTGATTACCTAGAAGGTGATGGAAGGAAGGTAACTGACCGTAAAGAAATTTTGAATATATTGGGAGACTATTTTAGTTCAGTAGGAATAAAGCTTACATCGGATTTTTTTCTCCATTGTTAAATGTCCCTACCATTTCTTTTGATAATGATCATCAATCTAAGCACCCTTTTCATTTTTCCGAAACGACGCCCAAACATGTGAAAAAAAATATCATGAATCTTAAAAATAGTTCTTCTTCTGATGAATTTGGTTTTTCTACTCGAACAGTAAAGCAGGTAGCTACTGATGTTGCCCTATTACTTTCACACATATATAATTTGTCATTTGTACATTGAGTTTTTCCCGATTTGTTGAAGAAAGCTAATATTATTTCACTACTTAAAGGAGGAATTACTAGCGACACTTCAAATTATAGAGGTATATCACTTTTATCAGTGTTTAGTAAACTTTTGGAAAAGAGAGCGAACTATAAGCTCCATAATCATTTAATTGGTAAAAATATTTTGTATCCTTCTCAGTTTGGTTTCATTAAAGGAAAATCAACGGAGTTGGCAATTCATAACTTCTGCTTGAGATAAATGAAGCAATTGACAGTGTTCAGCATGCGTTGGCGGTATTTCTTGATGTCCCCAAGGCTTTTGACACAGTCGACCATCGTGTGTGGTTAATGAAACTCCAAAAATATGGTGTTGCACATTTTCTAAAAACTTATCTTACGGATAGAAAACATGAATGTCATGATAGAATTCATGGTGTCCGTTTGGAAAGTTTTTTGACAGGTTGTGGGGTCCCTCAAGGGTCTATCCTGGGACCGACCTTATTCCTTCTATTTATAAATGATTTGCCTGAAGTATTACCACCTTGTAAAATTGTAATATTTGCAGATGATGTTGTTATTTTTGCATCCCATGCTAATTTATCCATGATCTTTCATAATCTTAATAACACACTTTTATCTGCAGGGGATTGGTATGCCAGAAATTTACTTTCATTAAATGAGAATAAATGTCAATATATGCTGTTTTCTTGATCTGGCTGTCAGAAAACTGAACAGTTTTCTCTTTATCTAAATGATAGGGTACTAAAACGTGTTGATAAATTTAAATATCTTGGAATTATTTTGGATGGAAATCTGTCTTTCTGTGAACACGTGAAAACAATGACTCTAAAAATGTCGCTAAATATCGGGATTCTTTTTCGTCTACGCCATTTTTTCCCGAGGAATATTTTAAAGACAGTATATTTTTCTTTTGTTAATCCATATTTCCTCTATTGTGTTTCTGTTTGGGCATCTACTTTTCCTTCAATGTTTAAACCTCTTCAAACTCAACAAAATAAAGCCCTTAGATTAATGTTTAATGTTAATAATAGATCCATAGTTAGCCATCTTTATGGATCTTCTGGTTTCTTCTTTGTTCATCAACACCATTTTATTGCCATTTCTAATATACACAACAATTATGTTTTCGGACAACTTTCACTAAATTTCCCAGGATTATTCCCGAAAAATTCACAATTCTACAATCACTCAACATCTCATAGTTCTGATTTCTCTTTTGAAACTAGGTCAACGGTGTGATCGGGATTTAGTTTGCGTCATATTGGTCCAAAAGTTTGCTATTTAATCCCAATAGCTCTGAGAAATTGTGATGATAAAAATAAATTTCTGAAGTTATTAAGAAATCATGTTGCTAGTCTCCCATAATATTTTCCGTTGTAATTGTTGAAGTTTGATTTCCAAAAGATGTACAAATTAGCTTAAGCCGAAGTAATGACGGTTTTTTTTTGTTTGTGTTAATTTTTTTTTTGGTGAGATACAACGTGCTTTATTATGCCATTAGGCATTTGCGCTGTTTGCTTAAATGGTTTAATTGTTATAAATAAACATGTATCTATCTATCTATCTATCCTCAAAATATAAGGCAAAAAGGTCTAAGTCTAAGAAAGCTGCTCTTAAAAGTCTTTTAAAATTAAGTAAGAGTAAATTGCTTTAAAAAGTGGGATTTGCATAAGCCACAGAAAACAATATTGATATGAAGCAAACCTTGAAATATAGTAACAAACGGTTAAAATCTTCGAATTATTAAGTAAAAGGATGATTTTCAAGAGAAGTTAAAATTCAAAGCCTTAAAAATCCCTAAAAGGGCCTAGTATAGCTACATCAGTGTATTGAATCCCTAGCGACAGCGTTGGGAATTAAAATACCTGTCTATAAACGAATCACTAGCGCTCAATCCATTAACTAATATCACTTTATCGAAAAAAATTTGGTGGAAACTGATAACGCAGGTAGTTTTTTGAATAGCACTAGCATATGAAAAATGTAATATGCAGTTTTTTGCAAGAAAAGTTTTTAATTTGAAATACTTTTAAATAAATCAATTTTATGTCAAATGAGATATTAAACAGCTCTAGGATGTTTCAGTGCCTTGGTAGCTACAGGAGAAAAGAAAAAAAAGAAAAAAAAGATTTTGTCGATGCAGAATGTTGTAGTTCAAGCAAATTTTCTTGTTTTTCAACCATAAAGATTTTCCTTGTTATTCGATCCAAGGGACGGTAGGTTTCTTATATATGGCTTTCATACAAGGTTGTTCTAAAACTCTACTTCTTGTTTAGATCTAATATTATTTTTAGGCGTTATGGGCTATTGTATTTTAGGCCTGTGGATATTATAATCACTTACTAGGTTGCAAGCAACAGCTGTAACCTGGATTATAAAATGACTACTATATGAGACTGTTTTCATAAATATGATGAACTGTATTGATCCCTGACGTAATTCAGCTATCTTTACGACCATGACACGGATGAAACATGTATAATCAAAAAATATAGTGAACCTAGTAGCTCTTTAAGAACTAGCTAGCGCTGCACCCTGGATTACAAACAGGAAAAAACCTAATTTTCTTCTTCTTTGAAATAGTCTTCATTTAGTCTTCAGAGTGAGAGCACCTTGCTGGATTTGATAAGTTTTCAAGCCTGTTTTGGGCTTGTATTAATTAAGTGCTATGAAATTGAATTATATCAGTGAGCCTAGCTAATTCAGTTGTTGTTTCATGGTATATTTTTGTGGTTGAAATTAACCTTGATTCAGAGTGAAAACATCTGTTGGACTTTAAAGTTGCATTAATTCATTGGCTTTAAATTGAATTATTTCAGTGACAGTAGATGATTTAGCCACTGGTAAAATTTACCTAGATTCAAGACATTCGTTTACAGTTTAGATAAATTTTATAATAATAATAATAATAATAATAATAATAATAATAATAATAATAATAATAATAATAATAATAATAATAATAATAATAATAATAATAATAATAATAATAATAATAATAATAGTTTATTCCAGAAAAAGCCCATTGGCCATAGGATATTATAAAAACAACAATTTAAACTAAAATGAAATAATACTATTTAAAGAAAAAGCTCACGATGTACAGCAACAATCTGACAAACCTTGCTCTCCTTTTAATACTCAGGAAATGGTTCTCTTTCTTTCTATCTACAATCCATACCTCATTCCATTTTTCTTTACAATACATCTCTCACCTCCATTCATTATATTCGACATATTCAAACAAAAAATGCATAAAAGTAGTAGGCGATATTGCAGGTGATATGTGTATCGCCTGATTAGAAAAATTATTGATTGAGTATGTCTTACGCCCTTATATAGTTTTTGGAGCGATTTCAACCTTTTTCTAAAGGTGTATTGACAGTGCCAAGTGAATAATTTGGGAGCATGTAGAAAAGGGGGAGGAACCTTCCGGAAGCACCGTATAGGTACCTGCCGGTCTTAATTAGCCTTAAATTGCAGTGGACAGGTGAACAGGTCCCAACACTTCCCTTGCTCCTGGTGATCACTCTACAGCTGTTTGACCTTCTTTCTAATTAAGTGGGACACATTTTGTATCTTTATTTGCTAGATACAATGTGGAGCCAGCATCTTGTATGGTCCCCAGCCTTGAGTTTCTTATATCGTGCAAGGGCTGTCGGGAACGTTCACGCCCACATTTCGAAAACTGGTGCGGACTTTTTTAGCACTGATTCGTAAATGGAAGCAAAGATATTATTGTGGAGTTATGCAAACTGCACGAATCACCCAAGTAACTGGAAAAAAGCTGCAGAAAACTGTTTGGACATGCTTAAAATTCCTGAAAAGTTTAATGAAAAGCACTACCATTACCACGTTTCGTGCTGTACGAGCCTTACGAAGTACGAGTTATCGTAGGGGAAACAAGTGCTACGCTTATTCTTAAGACTAACAAATTATGTGTTAAATTTGATTTTTATGTCCTGTCAAATTTCAACCCGTCGCCCTCTTTGTCTTTATCCCCAAAACAATTATCGAAACCCTCTTCTGTCTTTAAATTAAAGAATCCACCTAAATAGCTGAAGGACAACAAGGACCGGGAAACTTTAATGAATATCTTGTGTGGTGACTGTAATATTCTGATCTCTCTCTATTATACGTACCTTGATTTCTATTAATCCATTATAAACGATAAAAATATCTACATGGTGTCAGAAAATTTAGAAAAAAGAAAGAAAAACAACAACAAGGACACAAACGTCCATACCCCGCAATGTCCCAAGGACCCCTTATTGGAAATACAAGAAAAATACAATGTATCTTTCTACTATATGAATGAGAAATAAAGGGTGGGCATCTTTAGAAGCTTAACAAATGCAGCTGATGAAAAAGACAAGATTGAAGTAAACTTGAACAGATTTAGTGACTACTTCAATCCTCAATATAATACAGTCTTCTCAAGGTACTTCTTTCAAAAAAAATGATCAACGTGATGATGAACCTGTGAATCAATCCATAACTGATGCAAAGCTGTTGGCTCGTGCGTTTGCCTATTCCACAGCAGACATAAGAAAAGAAATGAAAAGAGACAGACTAGTGTTTGGTGTCTCCTCAGAAAAGGTCAGAGAAAAAAATTCCGAGCAGATTCATGTCTAGCTCTGTCACAAGCAGATACTATTGCATGAGCACATTTAGAAACCCAAGTGCAGCTCAGAACAATAGCCTGATACAAACGGCAATCAAGCTTTTCAAGAAATAAAAACAGAGCAGGAGGTTGAATATATAAGAAAAAAAGAAATCAAACCAAACCCAACCAAAAGCCTGCTACTTGTGATGGTGACTATTTACCATCCCATATGTGTCCAGCAAAAGGAAAGATTGATAGTAACTGTGACAAACCGAACCTCTTTGCAAAAGAATGTAAAAGTATCAGAAGGACAGTGACACAATAAGCCAGAAAAAACAACCATATGACCCAAGAAACATCAACAATGATGAGTTATCTATTGACATCGCAAAATGGAGTTGGGTAATCGTCGACCATATGTAAAGTTTATGATCAATGTGAAAATAAGCCTTAATTTTAAATTCACACTGGTGGCCAAGCAAATTTTACACCAGAAAATTTTCTTTAACTCAATCAAGCCAAGGCCAAAAATCAGCAGGACGCAACAAATACTTACCAGTTTTGGAAGACCGAGGATCCCAGCAACCGGTGTCCGCAGCCTCGCCTACGTATACACCGCTGAATGCAATGCAATACGACCTTTCTTTGTAGTGATAGATGTCCCCATGCCTCTCCTAGGCTTTGAAAATAGAAGAAGACTGAAAGTAATGAAGCTGACACCTACAGTTGAAGACACACTCCAAAAATTGACCCCTTTCTTAGAGGAGTTCCAAGACGCTTTCCAAGATATTGTAAAACTTAAAGAAGAGTAACACATTACTCTCAAAGAAGGAGCTGAACCAAAGACCGTAACAGCCAGGCACATCCCCATAGCCCTCTAGGACCGATTCAAGGCAGATCGAGATAGAATGAATAAAATTGATGTCATTGAAAAAGTCTCTTACCCCACAGACAGGGTGAATGCAGCAGTTGTGGTCGAAAAGCCTGACAAAAGCTTCCGAGAATGGAGTGACCCACATAACTTAAATAGGGCCATCTAAACCCCATCACCCAATACCCACATTTGACAAAACAACATTGAAACACAAAATTGGATGCCAACCATGGATGCTGGTCTCTCATCCTTGATGAAGATTCTTTTCAACTAACAAAACTGAACACACCATATAGTCGACACAAGTTCAAACGCATCACGTTACATTTAATCTCAGCACAGGACAAATTTCAAAGACGCCTGAAAAAGACAGTCGGTGGTATCAAAGGGCTCTCTGTCATAGTTAATGACATCAACTTATCAGGAAAAACTATAGAAAAGCATGTCACCCATGTCCGCAGCGTCCTTATCCAGGCACGCGAAAAAGCTGTCAAGTTCAACCAAGAAAAATGTTTTTTGGACTTAAAAGCATACCGTATTTGTGACACATAATATCAGAAAATGGCATCCACCCAGATCCAATAAAGTTCAATGGACTACCAAAAACCCCCATATACCAAAAATGAACTCCAAATTATAATAGTAATGATAATCTACCTTTCACGGTATATCCTCAACCTGTCATCACTAAACTGGCCGCTACTTGATCTAGCAAAACAAAAACAACTTAGGTAGAAGCACCAGCATGACACAGCCTTTACCAACATCAAAAAATCTCTCTGCGATTCTCTTTTATCGTTTGATCCAACAGCAGGGAAAATTGAGGTATAAGTTGATGCTTCGAAGTCTGACCTTTGGAACCACACTCATTCAAAATGAGAAACCATTCTCTCACATCATTTGCACTGAAAACCACCGAAAAGAAATTCGTAAATAGAAAAATAACTTTGTGATATCCTTTTTGGATGAACGCACTATCATCAACGCCTTAATGGCCAGAAACTCAGTGTGGTATCTGATCACAAGCCTCTCGAATACTCCTGAATTGACCAATGTCAATTCTGATGGATCGGTCTTGGAAAATTCACTTTTGAAGTAAGCATACCACTGGTCACCAGCAATTTTGACAGCATTATAGGCCTTTGAAGTATCTCTTTTGAGTACTTTCCAAACAAAATTAGGTTTACTAGTGGCTTTATTTTACAGTTCAGATACTGATTTAGCCTGGTGTTGCATAATCACTTTCGCAAAACATCACTTTGGTTTCAGACGAATTTCATTTACCAAACCTTGCCGTGGCATACCACACTTCTTCTAGACAAGAAACCAGAACTTCGATTTAGCACAAGAATCAAAAAGATCAGGGTTACTTGACCAGTCATACTTCTCAGCTCAACAAAGTACTCGCAAAAAAACTTGCGAAGCATGAATGATCTCTGGACAGAAAATATTCATTAAGGTTTGCTTTTGTGTAGAGGTTAGTAGGTTTTTTGGGAAAGTAGTTAAAATGGCACTTTGATGTTTTTCAAAAAAAGCAACTAACAGCCCAGAACGAAAGGATATATATTCACAAAAGGCCAGTTAGTGGTTTCATGCCATTTACTATCATTTTCAGAACTTAGGATCATTCGGTGCAATAAGTTAAACAGGGAATAAATTACTGATAGGCATATTGTCTGACTTTTAGAAAATGGAGACAAGGGAAGATTTGGAGTCTGGTTTGGAAAAAAAAACATGAAAAGGTGAAGAGAAGAGGTACTGCCAGAATTCTGGATATATATGAAACCTTAGGCATTCTCGACCGCCAATACCTAAGGACACACACTATTCAGAATATTCGCAAGAATGCTACTGTTGTCAAAAATTTTACAGTTCAAATGACGAGCAAGGATTACTGCTAGGTTTTACACTCCACAATCAGCCGCGAGGGTACTGACTAGGCAGCAAGATTGACCAAATTATCTTTCTGATGTAGAATTACGGTAATTTTTGGGTAAACACAATAAGACCACCACATAATTCTGAATTTTTACTGCCGTAAAATAGTCACTGTCGCGACAGTGTTCGGGTATGAGGACACTTCTAGTAAAAATAACAGTACATCCATTCGGCTGACGAGCCCCAAATTGTCTAGCAGCACGACTTAATGCAACAGTAAAATTAGTCACTTTCATCAAACTATGAACTCTCGGCAGTGAAGAAGTGCTCTTGTAGCCACAAAACGTAATTTATATCACATAGAGTATGGATTATTGTTAATTTCACTGAGACGCCTTCATTATATTCAATGATGTAATGCATAGACCAGTACTCATTTTGGAGAACTCAAATGTTTCTGTGCAACATGACATTTCTAGCTGTAACAGTGATGGTTAGCCTGGCTGCAAAGCGCACACCGCCTTTTTGTAAACGGGGTTTCCAGTTTGTTTGAATGTCTTGTCTGCGCACAGTACGAATAGCGAGTAAGAGTTATACAGTGCCAGGTAATATGTCCGTAAACTGAGCAAGTGTAGCAGCGAGGAGCAGGAGGCGGAAACTTCTCGATTCAGTTTCACTCATAATCGGTTATCGCTGAAGCATAAGTTTTGTCGATATTGGAGACTTTGGCACAATTAGTTGTCAAGTTCTACAACTGACCGTCAGTAAAACTATCGGGATCGAAATGCGCAATTCCATAAAACACTGGGGCTTATAGCAGTAGTCTTAGCGATTGGTCTTTTGATTTGATAGCATAAGCTAAAGCAGTAGCTTCATTTTTATCACTTACAACAAGGTACGAAGCATATTTTCCCGATCTAAGCTTAGTTATCACCGATTTCGAGTTGTCGAAAGTTTTAACGTTTATTTTGGATAACTAGGAAACCAGGTCACCTAGAATAGAAATAAATTTGAATATTACATCCTCCCTCGTTTCCAATTCAGTGACCTGGTACAAAATAGCAAAGCTTTTCAAATTTCAATACAACATAATTTACAACAAAATCCTATCCAGAAAAAGAGCTAAGCTTGCTCTTCTAGCTGAACTATTTCTTATAGACACTTCACTCTACTTGTACTTTGGCTGAACTAATATTTATAGACACTTCACTCTGCATTTACTATACAATTTCCTTTCAGGGGGGGGGGGGGGGGTACTAATCTTGTTCCTTCAGTTCACTTCGGAGATTGATTTACTTTATAGGTTGAGCCTTTGGGCTGGCTTCGCTTAGCGACCAGTATGGGTTATGTAGTAGACAATTTAGTGTTTTGTTGGGATCAAGCGACTGGTGCTTGGCGTAGGTAGTGGCGTGTGAAATACTGGGCCGTAGTTGTGACTTCGAAGCTGTGGATGGTTTTGATCTGTTGTTTTGAGAGATGGAAAAAGAGCTATTCCAGGTGGACTTGGCGGTGCTGCTGATGTCTCTTTATATGGAGTAATCTAAGAGCTGGTGACATCTGGTAACGGAAGCTGGTGACATAGTATCCTTATGAGGTGCCTGATTCTTCTCTAGGCTGCTCCTTCATCAGTCTTGACTATATTGGATCTTGCATTTACGTCGGTTCTTTTGAAAATGTCAGTTTTTCAGAGTTTACCATGGATTTGTGTCTAGACTTGTTGTCTGATTTGTAGTGGCTTCAGTTCTTTTGAGTGTTGGTCATGATACTTGAATGACTGAGCCAGTGTACTGCTTAGTCTATTCGATACCCAAATGTTATGCATGTTTGCAGTTGAGAATTTCCTTGAGGAAGTTCTTGCATATACCTAGGTGCTGTCCATTTCATTTGATATTCTCTATGAAAGTTAGGTCATGTCTGACATTCCAGAATGGGCTGGTGGCTGGTGAGAGGTTTTTTTCTGGTTTTCAGCTAGCCCCTTTAAACTGACTTGGCGACCACAATAATTTGAGGGTCTGCTGTTGTCTCCTGTTTTAGGACTTCGAATATGCCGTTGCTGATTGGTAGTAGCGACATTACTGAGTAAACGTATGATTCAATCTCCTTTTGTATTGCTGTTTCTTCGTCATGAAGATAAAGGTGCAAGAGGGCATTGGTAACGAGGATTTCTTTGCCTGGGTGACAATTCTGGATTAATTCAAGAAGCTTTTGATCTGATCACCCTGAGTTTCTGGCCATAGAGGTATTGATGATAGTGCATTCATCCAAAAAGGAAGGCTTAAAGTTCTTTTTCTATTTTCGAATATTTCTGTTTGGTGACCTTCAGTGCATGTGATGTGAAAGAAACTGGTTTCTCATTTTGAATGAGTATGGCTCCAAGGTCAAACTTCGAAGTATCAACTTGTAGCTCAATGTTTCCTTCTGTTGGATCAAACGATGCAAAGGAACTGCAGAAGGATTCTTTGATGTTGGTAAAGACTGTGTCATGCTGGCGCTCCCACTTAAGCGGTTGTTGTATTGGAAGATGTTGTTTAAGCCATTCATGTAGTGAATGGCTTATTGATGACAGGTTTGGGATATACCGTGCAAGGTAGTTCATCATTCGTAATATAGTTTGGAGTTCAAACTTGGTACATGGGGGCCTCATTTCCTTTAGTCCACTGAACTTTCGTATTTGTGGGTGGATGTTATTTTATTATATTATGTGCTCGGAATATGCTAGGCTTTTGCGTCCAAACCCACATTTCGCTGACTTGAACTTGACAGGCTTTTTAGGTGCCCGGTTTAGCATGCTCTGGACATTGGCGTCATGCTCTTCTTTGGCTTTTCCAGATAAGATGATGTCATCAAATATAACAGAGAGCCCTTTGATACCCTCAATTGTGTATTTTATGCGTCTTTGGATTTCCTCCTGTGCTGACATCAGACCAAACGTAATGCAAATTGAACTTATATGGGCCATGTGGTGCTTTGAATGTTGTTAATGGCAATGAACCCAAATCGAGGATGAGAGACCAGCATCCATAGCGGTTATCCAATTTTTTGAAGAACTTAGCACCAGAGTGTTTGAATATTAATGCGTCGAATGTGGGTATTGGGTGGTGGGGTATTTTGTTAGCCTTGTTTAAGTCATATAGATCAATGCATGCCCAGACGCTTTTGTCTGGCTTTTCTACTACAACTGCTGTATTCACCCAGTCTGTGGTGTAAGAGACTTTTTCGATGACACTAAGTTTATCCATTCTATCTAGTTCTGCCTCGAATCTGTCCTGGTGGCAGATTCTTCTTGTTAAGAAGAATTAGCAACAGTACTAAAAGGATTAAAAAAAATAATATCCCAGCTGATGATAGTTGAGTAAATTAGTGCCTGAAACATGGGGCTCGGAAGTTAGAAATCAGCTATTAAAGATTATGAGTATGATTTTGAAAAAGGAAAAGTGTATGACAATTTTTAGAAAACCTCAATTAATCCACTACATAAGAAAGATGATAAGAGTGACTGTGGTATTTTTAAGGCATTAGCCTGGTCTTTGTAGGAAGCAAATTAATATTTAATATGATAACTTTAGACTGAGAGATTCTGTAGACAAGGTTATACGAGAAGAACATTGCGGTTTTAGATAGGATGGAGATGACTCGACCAAGTTGGTCAATTATTTAAAAGTGCCAGAGCTATCAAACATCTTTGGTACTTTTTTTTATAAGTTATGAGTAAGCGTTCGATTCTGTTTATAGAGAGCTTTGGTGAAGGCCTTATCACTGTATATTACCATAATAACAATGAAACTTAAATATTCCCTAATTACGATAAACTGGACTGATCCTTCTGATAAAATTTTAAAGTCATGAGCTATTTAGATCATTTTGTGGCCAGTCATCACTGCTCTTTGTTTTAAAGCGGCAGATTTAATTGTCCAAATTTTTTTCCTCTATGTCCCAGAAATTATTTTTCAAGCCTTCTAAGGCCTCAGCAGTCTTGATTCATACATCATCTCATCTCTTTTCTGAATGTATTACATATAACATATACATCTTTCCCAATTTTCAAGCACAAATCAGAGTCCAATATT